>NC_063212.1:26624426-26679426 GCF_017589495.1 Alosa alosa | reverse complement strand
GTGGCCATAGCTGAGAGTAAGGTTGAGGCTGAAGCTCGAGGTTAATTATAGAGTCGAGAGGGAAGAGCATAAATCTGACCAGACAGGAACACGCTCTCACACCAGAGAGAGAGAGAGAGAGAGAGAGAGAGAGAGGAACAGAGAGAGCGAGAGTGGAACACAGTGGAACAGAGTGACTGAGTTCACACACTGGCACAAAGAGTTCCGTTAGCTACACATGCAAATTAACCACCAACACTAATTACCTCTAGTTCACCACTCACTAACGAGCTAACACTCATCAGCTAATCATTAAGGAACATCAGCTAATCATTTAGAAACATCAGCTAATCACAAACAAACTCATTATCTTCAGCAAGTAACGCATTTCCATACTAGCATAACAGAAACACGTGTGTAAACATATATTTATACAAACAACAATAACAAATCAGCTTTCTGTTTCATGTTTATGATAATCTCCATTAAATACTCACTCAGTGGCTTAAAATGAAATGGAACTTGCCAACCTGTTAACGCCTCAGAATGACAGGAGCAGCGCCAGAGACACAACACTCAAAACATCCTCCATAGAAATGCATGGGGTTCGTTTGGAACGCAACATCCTCCATAGAAATGCATTGGGTTCGTTTAGAACATCCTCCATAGAAATGCATGGGGTTCGTTTGGAACGCAACATCCTCCATAGAAATGCATTGGGTTCGTTTAGAACATCCTCCATAGAAATGCATGGGGTTCGTTTGGAACGCAACATCCTCCATAGAAATGCATGGGGTTCGTTCGGAACACAACATCCTCCATAGAAATGCATGGGGCTAGTTTGTAACGCCAATATGGCCGTTGTCTACACATATCACACCCCTTCCTCAGCAAAACGTCGACATGTGAATACACTGAGCCAATCATGTACTGTGTTGTGAATACGTTAAGCCAATCATGTGGTGTGTTGTGAAGACATCGTGCCAATCATGTGTTGTGATCTCGCTGCTGGAGCAAGGTTGGTGTGGTGAAGCCTTGTGCACGCGCATTTCTGCTGAAATAGATGCCCGATAAGTGCCCAAAAAGCGTTGCAATATGGCCGCCAAGTGGAGGACACCTGCCTAAAAGGACTTTGGTAGCACCAGAGCGCTGAGGATAGCCAACCCTAGCAGGTAAAGACCAGAGCGCTGAGCACTGAGGATAGCCAACCCCAGCAGGTAAAGACCAGAGCGCTGAGGATAGCCAACCCCAGCAGGTAAAGACCAGAGCGCTGAGCACTGAGGATAGCCAACCCCAGCAGGTAAAGACCAGAGCGCTGAGCACTGAGGATAGCCAACCCCAGCAGGTAAAGACACTCCTTCTCTAGAGTACCAGAGCACTGAGCATCGGCCTCCTGTGCAGGACGTCCAAGTGGACTGAATCTCTTTCTGAGGCAATATTTAGCTTTGCCCATAGATGGACCAGCAGACCAAGGCCAAATCATAGCACACATGGAATATCTCTTAATGTACACCCAAATCAACACACACACACACACACTCTCTCTCTCTCACACACACACACACACACACTAGAGATCTGTGTGACTAAATCATCACTCACATTTGGATTAAAAACTCACACACAGATACAAAACACACACACACACACACACACACACACACACACACACACACACACACAGACAGACACAGAGGGACAGAATGTATTCTTAGCAAAGACATTACACACATAAGAAGTATATGAAGTCTGACACACACACACACAGGTATATACAATTACATATGTACTTCCAAAGGACTGATACCAGACAGGTAGTCTGTGTAGGTACAGGCACATGACACACACGTACACACTCACACACACATACACACACACACACTCTCACACACACACACACACACACACACACACAGCCAACTGTGGATGTGAGGGGTCCTTACCTGTGAGAGTCTGTAGGGTGTCTGAAGAGGTGCCTGCGTCCACACCTGATGAGTGTCGGTGTGTGTGTGTGTGTGTGTGTGTTTGCACGGTTCCTCTCTCTCCCCACGACTGACACACTGCCACACAGGCTCCGAGTGGGTATATGGGTGACAGAATGCATGTGTGTGTGTGTGTGTGTGTGTGAAGTCTCTGGTATGCAGTGAACATCAACCAGCTAAATTTAGCGCACCTCAGACACACACACACACACACACCCGCGCACCATCAGACAGATGTAAAGGTCAAGTGAAGAGTGAGAAAGTCCATGGGCTTTAATCTCACACACCAAATACCAGCAACACCCTCTCCAAGGTGTGTGTGTGTGTGTGTGTGTGTGTGTGTGTGTGTGTGTGTGTGTGTGTGTGTGTGTGCATGTATGTGTGTGTGTGTGTGTGTGTGTGCATGTGTGTGTGTGTGTGTGCATGTGTGTGCGTGTGTATGTGTGTGTGTCTGTGTGCGTGTGTGTATGTATGTGTGTATGTGTGTGTGTGCGTGTGTGCATGTGTGTGTGTGCGTGTGTACTGTATGTGTGTGTGTCTGTGTGCATGTGTATGTGTGTGTGTGTGTATGTATGTGTGTGTGTCTCTCTGTGTGTGTGTGTGTGTGTGTGTGTGTGTGTGTGTGTGTGTGTATGTATGTGTGTATGTGTGTGTGTGTGTGTGTGTGTGTGTGTGTGTGAGAGAGAGAGAGCACACATGCGTGACAGAGGGTTCAGCTAGGCCTCACTCTGTTGCATAAGAGTTTCCCGGGAAACAGATATTTACACACATTACTGAATCTTTGACTTCAAACAGACACTCGCTCTCCCTCACACACACACACACATACAGTTATTTACACACATTACTGAATCTTTGACTTCAAACAGACACTCGCTCTCCCTCACACACACACACACATACAGTTAGCAGACACAAAGCTAGGGACCATCTCTCCTCTCTCTCTCATACACACACATACACACACATACAGCCAGGACACAAATAACTAGGGTCTCTCTCTCTCACACACACACACACACACAAACACACACACACAAACACACACACACACAGACCTGTGAGATATACAAGTGGAAGTTTATTGTGTGTTGGTAGAGATGAGACATTAACATCAGTACAGGATTGTGACACAGGAACACACATAGTAATCAGCACCACACACACACACACACACACACACATTAACATCAGTACAGGATTGTGACACAGGAACATACCTAGTAATCAGCACTACACACCCAAACTCAAGTGCACCCAATCAAATGAAATGAAATGTGATAAATCATAAGCACACACACCCCACACCATAAGTATATATTTATATACTTATATTACTTTTTCTGCTGTAAGTGCATGTTGTGTGTGGTGTCTGTATGCTACTGAGACCTTGAATTTCCCCTTGGGGATCAATGAAGTATCTATCTATCTATCTATCTATCACCCAGACTGTGATCAACACACACACACACACACCCCTATCCAGCCTGAAATCAACATATGCACACACACACACCCACCCCTACTCAGACTGTGATCAACACACACACACACCCTACCAAGACTGTGATCAATACACACACACACACCCTACCCAGACTTTGATCGACACACACAAACACACACCCTACCCAGACTGTGATAAACATACACACACACACACACACCCTACCCAGACTGTGATCAACACACACACACACACACACACACACACCTATAGGAAGTGTAAAGTTCAGGATAAGGAAGGCATCTGATAGGTCCGTGTGGAGTTCACATAAATGAACACGTCTGATTGGTCCATTTGCAGCTCACATAAACAAAGGCGTCTGATTGGTCCATTTGGTACTCAAATAAACAAAGGCTTCAGGTTTGTGTGTGACTGTGTATGTGTGTGTGTGACTGTGTGTGTGTTTATGTTTGTGTGTGTGTTTGTGTGTGACTGTTTGTGTGTGTGTGTGCATGTGTTGGTGTGTGTGTGCATGTGCATGTGTGGTGTGTTGTGTGTGTGTGTGTGTGTGTGTGTGTGTATGCGTGTGTATGTGTGTGTTTGTGGGTGTGTGTGTTTGTGTGTGTGTGTGTGTGTGTATGATATATGGGTTGGCCTCCTGCTACTGTGATTTACACAGTTATAAACTCTGAATCAATGCACACTCACTTCAGCTAAGAGGCCCGTCTCAAGTGCTTCCTATGTGTGTGTGTGTGTGTGTGTGTCCAGTCTCATAAATCCGCTCCATTATTGGCCTTCACACCTGGGGGTCATCAGCAGTCCATCGGCCCAACATCCTGTTTGCTATCAACATCATTTCACTTACTATGGCTTTCACACACACACACACACACACACAAACACCCACCCACACACACAAATACACACACACACACACACACACATACCTCTGTCTACATAATTTCTGTAAACAAACCAGAGTACTGGAAATGACCAGAACAAACTTCCACACTCTGCCAAACCACTCAGGTCACTTTTCCATTTGTCCATGTTCCTCTCTTTAACACAATCCTTCTTCCAGCGAACATTCTCTGGAAACTTCCCCTCCTCAGTTGCCAAAACCTCCACCAGAGCAGTCTGCCCCGCCAAGTACTGAGCTCCGGTCTGAGGAGTGTTCTAGAAATCTCTCTTTGTTCTAGAAGTTTCTCTCTTTCTCTCTGGGGTACGTTCTAGAAGTCTCCCTTTCTCTCTGGGGTACGTTCTAGAATTCTCTTTTTCTCTCTGGGGTGTGTTCTAAAAGTTTCTCTTTCTCTCTGGGCTGTGTTCTAGAAGTTTCTCTCTCTCTCTGGGCTGTGTTCTAGAAGTTTCTCTTTCTCTCTGGGCTGTGTTCTAGAAGTTTCTCTCTCTCTCTGGGCTACAGGTGTTCTAGAAGTTTCTCTCCCATGTGGGCAGTTGTGCTGCAGGCTGAAGGCCTTTCTGTAGGGTTCCCCTGTGTGTTCAGGTCATCGGGCCCTGCAGCGGGACTCCACCCTGGCCGGGTTTAGCGTCTCCAGGTGTAACTGGACCGGTATCGGCTCTGTGTGTGTGCGTGTGTTTGGGCTGGAGAGGGTCTGGCCCAAGGTGGGCCGAGACTGACCTCCGTGAGTGACCGAAGGGGTGGAGTCTGCCTGTAGGAGGCGGAGTAAAGGGCTCCGGAGGCGGGCTCAGAGGCGGAGCTCTTGGTGGGAGACAGGAAGGGCTGTGGTGAGCGCGGAGGGGTGTGGCTACGCGAGAGGGCGTGACTGTAGGTGCGGCTCAGCGTGGAGGAGGCGGGACTGAGCGAGCGCGTCATAGACGCATCGTAGGACACGCGGGCCGTCCACTCGGGTGGCGGGGTCGGCAGCTGCTTGCGGTCGGCGGCGGACCTCAGGCTGGACGCCAGCGACTGCTGAAGGCTCTGGAAGGCGAAGGCCTCGTCCACCAGACCCAGCGGGTGTCGCGAGGCCGCCTCCCACGGGGACAGAGGCTTGTGCACACGCTCCGAGGGTCTGGGGCCACCAGGGGGCGCAGCAGCGAGCGCCGGAGAGCTGGACGCTGAGCGGAAGCTTCTGGCCAATAGGGGCAGCCTAGCTGGTGGAGACAGAGATGCACTCCTGCTCACCACCTGCAATAGAGAGAGACAGAGAGATGGAGAGAGAGAGAGAGATGGAGAGAGAGAGAGAGATGGAGAGAGAGAGATATAGAGAGATGGAGAGGATGGAGAGAGAGAGTGAGAGATGGAGAGAGAGAGACAGAGAGATGGAGAGAGAGAGGGAGAGAGATGGAGAGAGAGGGATGGAGAGAGAGAGAGACAGAGAGATGGAGAGAGAGAGAGAGAGATAGAGAGAGATGGAGAGAGATGGAGAGAGAGAGATGGAGAGAGAGATATGGAGTGAGGGAGAGAGAGAGATGGAGAGAGACAGAGACATAGATAGATAGATAGATAGATAGATAGATAGATAGATACTTTATTGATCCCTAGGGGAAATTCAAGGCCACAGTAGCATACAGACATACACACACACATTCAATAACAGCAGAAAAAGTAATTAAAAGTATATAATATAAAAAAACACAACTAAACAATAAGGACTATAGAAGATAAAGAATTAACTAAATATACAAAATACAAATTATACTAAATAAAACTTAATCAAAATCAATTCTAAAAAACAGTATTCACATAGTGGGTGAATAATCAATCAGGTGCACTTGCTGTACTTAACTATATTAAATGTGCAACAATGCAAGAATAAAAGTCGATATATCTATATATATATATATAACTATATTAAATGTGCAACAGTGCAAGAATAAAGTCGATATATCTATATATATATATATATATATATATATATATATATATAACTATATTAAATGTGCAACAGTGCAAGAATAAAGTCGATATATCTCTATATATATAACTATATTAAATGTGCAACAGTGCAAGAATAAAGTCTCTATATATCTATATATATACTATATTAAATGGAGAAATGGACATCGAGAGAGAGAGAGATGGAGATGGAGAGAGAGAGATGGAGAGAGAGATTGAGTGAGGGTTGGGGAAAGAGAAGAAATAGAAAGAAATGAGTTCAATGGAGCGACAGACTGGTGGGTCATGAGTGCAGACAGACTGACACACAAAGAGACAGTTGGGTTCTGCAGTTTGTGTGTTTGTAGATGTGTGCATGCGTGTGTAACAGGTGGCAGTAGTGGGTGTATGTGTAAATGTATCTCTCTGTGTGTGTGTGTATGTGTGTGTAAATATATGCCTCTGGGTGTGTGTGGAGTTTTTATCCATTGGTTTGGCTCATTTCTTGAAACAGAAATGACATTCTCAAAACAAGATAATTTGGCAAAACAGCCTTACAGTTCAGCACAACACTATAGCTCACTTGCAAAAGCTCATATCTCTCCCAAAATCTTTCGAAACTAAATTCCTTTCCCATATAAAGAGTCAGTGCCACGAAATTGCAAAGATCCTTCTCAATTGCTTTGGCTCATTTCTTGAAACAGACCGGACGTTCTCAGCACTCTTGGTGCTTTTGCCAAAATAACCTGGATGGTTCAGCACAACACCATGGTTCACCTGCAAAAGCTCATATCTCTCCCAAAACAGTTCACTCGTGTCAAAACTAAATTTCTTTCTCATATAAATAGCCAGTGCCCCCACTGTCAGTCATGAACTATAAGCTTCCGCTGCCCTCTGCTGGTTAAGAAGTGCATGTGCATCTGAAGCCCAGCTCCAGCTGCCAGCAGGGTGCAGAAGTGGGAAGCATTACTGTAACACACACACACACACACACACACTCAGTAACACACACACACACACACACACACACACTCAGTAACACACACACACACACACTTAGTAACACACACACACACACACACTCAGTAACACACACACACACACTCAGTAAAACACACACACACACACACTCAGTAACACACACACACACACACACACACACACACTCAACACACACACACTCAGTAACACACACACACACACACACACACACACACACACACACTCAGTAAACACACACACACACACACACTCAGTAACACACACACACACACACACTCAGTAACACACACACACACACACACACACACACACACTCAGTAACACACACACACACACACACACACACACACACACACACACTCAGTAACACACACATACACACACACAAAATCAATAGCACTTCCACACACACACTCAATGGCAGTGGTTCTGATACCTCTACACATCCAAAACTGCTCTGGCAAATGTTCACCTCCAACCTAATGCACTTTAGAATAATGAGACAGTAAAAGTGGGACTTTTGTGAGACGTGAATTTGATTCTGATGACTTCCAGTGACTCTTCACTGATGTACATTAAATAGATATATAGACAGAGAGATATATAGATAGATAGATAGATAGATAGATAAAAAGATAGATAGATAGATAGACAGATAGAGACAGACAGACACTGCGCCCAGGGAGCAGTTTGAGGTGCTTTGCTCAAGGGCACTCAGCCGTGAATGTGGACATGGGAGAGTCATTATTATTCTGCAGGGATCGGGCTGACCTCAAGCCAGCAGGGATCGAACTGACCTCAAGCATGCTTCCTAACCAGGAGGGATCGAACTGACCTCAAGCTTCCTAACCAGGAGGGATCGAACTGACCTCAAGCTTCCTAACCAGCAGGGATCGAACTGACCTCAAGCCAGGAGGGATCGAACTGACCTCAAGCCAGCAGGGATCGGGCTGACCCCAAGCCAGCAGGGATCGGGCTGACCCCAAGCTTCCTAACCAGGAGGGATCAAACTGACCTCAAGCATGCTTCCTAACCAGCAGGGATCGAACTGACCTCAAGCATGCTTCCTAACCAGCAGGGATCGAACTGACCTCAAGCCAGTAGGGATCAAACTGACCTCAAGCTTCCTAACCAGGAGGGATCGAATGTGCTAAATGTGACCCGTTGATTATGATCTTACATAAATAGAACTGAGAATATCAGACCCGTTGATTATGATCTTACATAATAGAACTGAGAATATCAGACCCGTTGATTATGATCTTACATAAATAGAACTGAGAATATCACATATTTCCCAGGACAATATCTGTGTGAGGTGATGTAATATCACAACTAATGTAGACACATGCAATAGTTCTGACTAAAATACACACCAACACCCACACACACATCCACGGGTAATGCTGTGGTGGACTTTGAGAGATGGCCCAGATGGCTTGGGCTTTAAGAGCAGTGAGAGTGTGTGTGTGTGTGTGTGTGATAGAGACAGATGTTTGCACTGCCTGTGCATACGCTGTCTGAGGCCTCCCACCCAGATTAGTGAGTCCAACATGGGCATCTCTCATCTCTGGCCTCTGTGCTAAAAATATCACCAACCCAGAGTGATCTCGCACTGCAGGGGCCACGTAACCATGACGCCAGCACTGCTTCGCCACGGAGACGCGCCACACTAGGCCACGTAACCATGACGCCAGCACTGCTTCGCCACGGAGACGTGCCGCACTAGGCCACGTAACCATGACGCCAGCAATGCTTCACCACGGACATGTGCAGACTGGCCATCTGGCATACCGGCATTTTCCCGGTGGGCCGACGCACCTTTTGGGCCGATAGAATAGGCTATATAGCCTACATAATCATTTTGGCCAACAATCGGCCCAAAGGAAGGGCAATCAGGCTGACGGAAATGTAGGCTACATTCATGCATATTCATGCACAACTAAGCTATATATAACCTATACGATAGGCTACTGGAAGACAGGGCCGTAGTCACCATAGACATTGAGGGGGACATGTCCCCCCCAATATTCAAATATGACCAAAATGTTCCCCCCTATATACGGACATAGAAAAATCAAAATAAAAGACAAATTAAAAAAAACTCTACAGGAAACCAACAACCACCACCATGTGAAATGTAATCAAACACAAAATAACGACAAATTGGAAAGGTGTAGGTGACCTAGTGATGGTTCCAGAGTAGCCTACACCCCTGAGTGGTCATTTTTCACATGTCTTTCAACATAAATAATGCATTCATGCTAGTAGTAATGCAGAAATTAACGTTTATATCAAAAATCTTGCATATTATTTAGATCACTTTTACTGCACCCTACCAAAGATCCTTGATTACTTGTTTGTGTACTTTTTAGCCCTCAGACCCCACCACAGATTTGGTCCCCAATGTTGACATTAACCCTCTGGAAGACATTAAAATAGATAGTTCATGTAGCTATACTGTTCCATTGGGAGGTAGGTCATATTCGCACCATCTGGGATTTTGATTTCGCACCAGATTTTATGGTAGAGCCAATCAGGACTCAGGGCGGGAGTTTCATAGATGTGACGTAGCCAGGGGGGTCAAGAGCTTGCAGATTAGCTTCGGCATGTTAGCATACGCCATTTTCAAGTATATTTGGAACCAGCTCCGTGCACAAAAGTCTGTGTTGGGCACGAGCTCTCATGCGCTTACATGTTCGTAAATCCCATGCAAAAAACGAAAATCATCTGCTTTTGATAGTCTGGTATGCCGCTCCAAACGAAACGCATGTCTCACAATAAAACGCACAATGTAAAAAATAAAGGTCTGCCTCGAATAAGCCTGACCCAAATAAATACCTGTGCTTTGAGCAGCCTAAGTAAATAGCTGGGGACGTAATTGTCCGCTCAGACTGGCTGTTCTGTGCGTTATCTTCCATTTTCAAAACAGGATTGAGGGCTCTGGCTCCAGTCATTATTGTGGCTACTGGCTATTATTGGCTTGATTTGGTCATGGGACAACGCTAGAATACCTTTAGAGCCCCCGCTATGGGATGGCAAACAATAAAATAAAAAACAAACTAATCATAGACTGTAAAAATGCGCTACACATGGCACTAAAAACCGAATAGTTTATTTATAGTTCGACTACGATATTTCACGTCATGTTCGAATGCATATTTGCAGCAGCAGGACGGCAGGCAGACCGCTCTTAGTTAGAGCCGCTGTTATCCAATGAAATGAAGTTGCGCTTCAGGGCACTCCATGCGTGTTCCCGAGCAACTTTTTCTTCTTCTTGTTAAGTGGCAAGCAATGTATGTGCATTATCGCCACCCTCTTACTGGAGGACGACTCTCTTTTTACAGAATATCCAATAAAAGTCGACGTTGGTCCATGCGTCATTTCCAGCTTTGCAACTTGGCGCATGGTCAGAGCCGACTGGCGCTGGATCCGAGCCCCAGTGTTCAAGATGGCGTTGACTATGAATTGGCCGGATTTACTAGCCTAGCCTCCACCATTCATTTGTATGGAGGGCGGGACTTAGTCACTCTCTCCAGTTATATATAATACCTCCATGGACGTAGCGGAGAAGCGACTGTGAGACAGTTCTCAGCGTCACAGGTTGGCTTTGATGTGAGTGGTTGAAGTAGCACGTCAATAAAGATGACGGACAAGTGGCTTATCCAATCATATGCAAGGATTTTTGGCCCAGCCTTCTGAAACACCTCTCCAATGGAGCGATCCCAGATGGATGAGTGGAGCTAGGCGGAACGAAATTCATCTGGCGAGAGTCAGGTTAAGGCAGGGCCGGCACTAGCCATTTGGGTGCCCTAAGCACCATTCAGAATTTCTTAGTTAGTTTTTTTCTAATTAGGTGTTTTCCTGTTAATTTGTTATGTGGGTAATATGAAAAAAGGAAAGTAAACCTGCTTAAATAGGTTCATCCAGTATTTACTGAAAGGTGCATAATTTGAGGTGCTTGCCATCCAGTGACAAATTAGATGGGTAAATTTACCCCCTTCATAAACTTTTGTTTTATTTAAAGATTTTACATTTACAGTTGGACTTTATCTCTGACCACTTTCAAGCCATGGCCTTTTGAAAGTTTGATATAAAAATCCAATGGTGTTGGCAATGGCTTTCTTAACCCTGATGCCTAGTTTGCCAGGTTTAAAAAAGTAATGAGAGGAAATATTTTTATTTGGTGTGAAACACACGCACATACTTGTTTTTATGTTTTTCATTTATTTTATCATTTGTATTAATATTTATTTTAATAAGATTTAAGCTAAGGTTGCTAGCACAGGTGTCTAAAACTAGATAAAAACACTTGCACTTTCTGTTTGCAGTTTTGTGTGGTATTTGAAAAAAAGAACATTGCATTTTCAGAAATAGCCGGCCCTCCAATCAGATGACGTTGGCAGAATTGGCCCCCAGCTCATTTGAGTTTGAGACCCCTGCTTTAAGTGCTCCATGACAGTTGAAAATATATGTATATTTAAGGGTAATGCAAAGATTTAATTAGGTGTGCCCGACCGATTTGAGGGCCGCTTGGGCCAAATATGCCAGGGACGATTTGAGGGCCGCTTGGGCCAAATATGCCAGGGCCACGGAGACACGCCACACAGGGTCACAGGGCAGTGCAATGTGTTCTAAGAGTTGCTAAGCAACGGGATGGGAGCTAGCGCAATGGTTTTGGGGATTCACTGGTGATGATGATGTTTCTGTGCCCACCTAGTGATGATGTTTCTGTGCCCATCTAGTGATGATGTTTCTGTGCCCACCTCAGTGCCAGCGCTTCTATACCGGTCTGTGTGCATCACTGGCTAGATTTAAATATAGATGCAGAAACATTCTGACAAAAGCACCTTTGCCGGTGTCAGTTTCAGGCTGAGGAAATGGATTTAAGCGTTTAAGAGTAAAGTTATAGACCCACCCGGGGTAGGACAGTAATACCTACCCTACCCTAACTCTATTCAGTAGGACAGTAATACCTACCCTAACTCTATTCAGTAGGACAGTAATACCTACCCTACCCTAACTCTATTCAGTAGGACAGTAATACCTACCCTACCCTAACTCTATTCAGTAGGACATTAATAACAAAAATCCTTGAATACTAACAAGACAGAGCAGTGCAACGTTCCAGTCTGCATAAGTGAGAGTGTCACCTTACGTCTCTAAATAAACGTTTTCTCTTATCAAGCAGTAAACATGATTAAAGACAGTGATACAGTACTGCACACACAATCATGAATGATCCCATACAGAAAGAAATATATTGAAATATTTTTAAAATAAATAAATGGGCCATTTCAAAAATATATTTTTGTTGTGTATGGGACACCAATGAATCACTTTTTCAGATGTGGAATTAATAATTGAATTAGTCCATAAACCAAGCTAGCTAGCTGTGTGTTTGGCAGTAGCTATGGCAATATACAGTAGCTATGTGCTAACTAGTGGCTAACAGTTCGCTATTTGCAAAGCCTACCTAACTCTTCTCCCATAAGATATCAGGACAGAGTTGAAACCCTACGTCATACAAGTGCCAAACTCTAACTCAATCGGTTGATACCCCAGTGAGGAGTGACAGTCGGTCAGCAGCAGCTCTCTCTTCTCAGGCTGCTGCTAGGGATCTGTCTTGGGCAGGAGTGTGTGTGTGTGTGAGGGGGTTAAATCTGGCTGACTTAAGGAACAGGTGTGTAAGAGGGCCGACGGGCCGAGAGCTGCATGCCCTCCTCAGGTCATGGGATGCCAGATCACATTTCTCCCAATTTAGCCACATCCTCCTCCCCAGCATGCCTGCCGACTGTCCCCTGGGTTGCAGGGCGACCGCGGGCCTGACCCCAAAGATAGGTCTCGTCACCACATCTGACTCAGACAGGGCAGTGCTGTTGAGTCCAATACTCCGAATCATTACCTGGGAAAGAAGAGTTCTTCAGAAGTTCTGGAGTTCTTCCCTTTGTTCTAGAAGTCGTCTCGGATTTGATGATGATACTCTGAGGTCAGCCATAACTAGGTTAGAATCCTCTCTGTGGCATGTGCTATATTTTAAAGGTAGGCAGCTAGGCGCTAAAATTAGTGGTGCTCACTTTCATCTGCAGCTGCTCTCAGGATATCACTGTGGTCGCGTCAATCAGAGAGCCTCACTGAGATACAGTTAGCTAGCATGCTAACCACAGGATCACTGTTTGTTAAGCCTGAGATAAATGGGATATCGGAGGTGATTATGCTGTTTGTGCAAACAAACCCACAGATTATGTGACCACTTGTGAGGGCAAGTGTTAAGTATTACAGTTGGCTAGTTAGCTTGGCAGCCTATCTGACTCTGCTAACTCACCAAAGAATGAGAGTTGGGTATTTGTTATACTGGGCTGAAACTTCTGTCACTGGTGCTATGCAAAAGCTATCAGGTATTGTATGAACTACAAACACAAAAACACTTAGAGGAGAAGAATCAGTCTGTTCTCAAACTAGCCAAGGAAACACTTACAGGAGAAGAGACAGTCTGTTCTCGAATTAGCCGAAGAAACACAATTAAAAAGGCAAAAGGTAAAGCAGAGGCTTCTGGGTAGCAAGAAGAACAAGATGAACCGAATGGAAGAGAAAGTCAGAGATGAACAGAAGCAAAGAGGAAGGATGATTACATGCAGGGGTGAGAACAGCAGAACAGAGGAACCAAAGTCAACTGAAGAACAGAAATATTTTAATGGCACAGTGGAGAGAACCTCAGGAAAAGAAAAAAGACAACAAAACAACAAACAGAAACACACTAAAGGAGTAAATAAATCAATAAATAAAACAGAAACACAAAATAAAAAGCACAAAGGAAGATGAGAAGAAGAAGAGATGAAGAGAGCAGCCGTTATTGGGTCGAGCACGATCGCACCACTGACTACTGATGTCAACTTAGTCATATTTCATCACCTTCATCAAAAATGACACAACATCAACAGTGACAAAATATAGAAAAAAAACAAAGGTGGTGAAGTAAGGGTCTCTTGGGGATGGTCTACGACTGACCCCTCACATGAGCTAGTGGACACACACAACCACACACTCTCCTATCG
Source organism: Alosa alosa (assembly GCF_017589495.1). Lineage (NCBI taxonomy): Eukaryota > Metazoa > Chordata > Actinopteri > Clupeiformes > Clupeidae > Alosa > Alosa alosa. Next base: position 26,665,128 of record NC_063212.1, on the reverse strand, counting down.
TCTCATGAGCTTGTGGACACAAAAACAGGGTGTGTTATCTTACCCATAATCCCCAGCCATGACACAAACTTCCACACTGATGCCATTGGATCCATCACTCCTGACTAGAATCGTTTTTACAAAAGGTAACGTGTCTCCCGTTTACAGACACATGCTTTGCAACACACAATTGAATTTGGTGAAATGAGCATCATCTCTTGTGATCCTCTGCCCTCGTCATGATCCCAGTGGTCAGGAATGGCAGGACACACTTGCGACATTAACACACGTAGACGTGTCATCTACACACAGAATTAGACATGGACCGGTGACTGTACAAACAAACCTGACCCTTTATGCGATTCATGTCTTTATGTGATTTAAGTCACTAAATATCCCTCAGACTCACACTTCCCACCTCACAATGTCTGCATGAATATGATCAATATCAGCTGTCTATGGGCCACATCTGTGATATATTAGTGTGTGTGTGTGTTGTCTTTGGGCTACATTTGTGATATGTTACAGTGTGTGTTGGCTATGTGCTACATTTGTGATATATTAGTGTGTGTGTGTTGTCTTTGGGCTACATTTGTGATATGTTACAGTGTGTGTTGGCTATGTGCTACATTTGTGATATATTAGTGTGTGTGTTGTCTTTGGGCTACATTTGTGATATGCTACAGTGTGTGTTGGCTATGTGCTACATTTGTGATATATTAGTGTGTGTGTGTTGTCTTTGGGCTACATTTGTGATATGTTACAGTGTGTGTTGGCTATGTGCTACATTTGTGATATGTTACAGTGTATGTGTTGTCTTCATGCTACGTTTGTGATATGTTAGTGTGCGTGTTGGCTTTGGGCTACATCTGTGATATGTTAGTGTGTGTGTTGTTTTTGGGCTACATTTGTGATATGTTAGTGTGCGTGTTGTCTTCATGCTACATTTGTGATATGTTACAGTGTGTGTTGTTTTTGGGCTACATCTGTGATATGTTAATGTGTGTGTTGGCTATCCTCATGCTACACCTGTGATATGTTACAGTGTGTGTTGGCTTTGGGCTACATTTGTGACATGTTAATGTGTGTGTTGTCCTCAGACCTTGACAGGGATTGCCAGTTTCTCAGGTGGAAGAATGAGGTGGTGACGACGCCTTAGGCTCCTGACATCCCTCCCATGTGAACGTATCCTCTTCCCCTTTACTGTAAAACTTTCTCAAACTCTTTCTCGTCTCTCAGCACTGTGTGTCCCTCTCTTAGTCCCGTCCGTCTGTGCTGTTCCTGTCCTGACACCCCACACACCCCCAGGGCAAACTCGGCTTCTCACGCCACAAGAATATAAAACTCTCCACTTACTGATAATTATCAATGTACAATTTATCATCAAGTGGGTATCAAATTACAATCGATATACTCAACATATAAAAAATAATGCTCTACAAATACAATTCCCTACAGAAATATGTTCACTGAACTAGAATTTGGTTTTAAACCACTTGGGCTAGTTCTGATTGTCATCTTGTTGCTGGAGTGAGCTTGTAAAAACGGACTCAACTCACAAATAACTCATATCATATATAAAATCTGCTGACTTAACAACAGACCAGGACCTGATTAGGGAGCGAGTCCTCTACACCCCTGAGTTACAGCAAGACCAGTTAGTGCACATCACTCCTGCCCATACTATCCTCTCTCCTGCCCATACTATCCTCTTATTATCAGTGCACACTACTGAGTACACACTAGCCCTCCCATCTAATACCCCACACCAGTAACTAATAGTGCTCACTATCTCTCCTATCACTGCAGTGCACACTATGACGTATGTATACTATTACTCTGCAGTGCACACTATGAAGTATGTATACTATTACTCTGCAGTGCACACTATGAAGTACAGTATGTATACTATTACTCTGCAGTGCAGTATGTATACTACTACTCTGCAGTGCACACTATGAAGTACAGTATGTATACTATTACTCTGCAGTGCAGTATGTATACTATTAGTCTGCAGTGCACACTATGAAGTATGTATACTATTACACTCTGCAGTGCACACTATGAAGTGCCCTCCCCCCCTCACTCCTTGTCCCCTGCGCTGGGCTTCCACACCTGAGCTGCGCTCTTTTTGGCGGCGAACTTGGGCTTTGGCGCTGCCGCCGTGCTGCTGCTGCCCGCTGCCCCCGAGTCCGGCCTGGCACTCACTGGGAAGCTGGGCACCGTGTAGGAGCTGGGCACTGCGTAGGAGCTGGGTGGCGCGGGTTGGCGCGCGGGTGGCGGAGCGGGCGCGTGTGCAGGGGCGGGAGGCTGCTGTGCTGGTGTCGTGGCGTAGGGGGTGCCGTGGGGGTGCAGGTAAGCCTCGGGGGCGTAGAGTGCGTTGGGCAGAGGCTGCTGATAGGCTGGCGTGGGGGGCATGGGGGCGTACGCCTGGCCGTACGGCTGCTTCTGCTGATAGGCTGGCTGCTGCTGCTGGTAGGCGGGCTGCTGCATCATGTGAGGCTGCTGGTAAGCGCTGTGATTGGCTGGGGGGTAGTGCCCATCATGCATGGCAGGGGAGGGGCTGGCAACCCCGTACGGCTGCTGGGGCATGAAGCCGTACCCGGCGGGCATGTGCTCGTACTGCTGCTGAGCCTGGGCTTGTGCCGCCGCTGCCTGGGCCTGCGCCTGCTTGGCGGCGGCCTCCTCGGCGGCCTTCTGCTTGGCGGCGAAAGCCTCGGCCGCAGGGCCGTAGGTGAAGAGCGAGGCGTCCAGCTGGTAGGGCTGGTGCTTCATCACGTCCAGCACGTGCAGCGGTTTGGGCGCCGGCTTCTTCTGCTTCTCCTTGCCCTTGGCACCCTTGGGGACGGGGCCGGAGGAGGGGGGGGGCTGCTTGATGGCGCCAGGCGGGTACATGGGCGACTGCAGCGGGTTGTAGGCTTTTGGGGGCGACGCGTTGGGAGAGTACTTCCACGGCACTTCAGAGGGGAGGAGGAGGGGGCTAGGGGAGGGAGAGGAGGCGGGCTTGTGGGCCTCGACGGTCGCCGAGTCGACCACGTACTTCTCCATGCGCGACTGGCGCTTGGCGAAGAGCTCGGCACCTTGCCACGCCAAAGCGGGCATCTCGAAGGCAGAGCCCATGCCCAGCGTGAGCAGGAGGGGGCTCTCTTGAGGCGGGGCAGGTGGGTGGCAGCGGGCAGCCAGTGGGTAGGAGTTCATCCTCTGGGGGGGGGGGGGCGGGGGGGTGGACTGGATCTGCGCTTGCCCCCACTGTCTGACCGGCTGCTGCTGCTGGGGGTGCTGGTGGTTCGGTGGGGGTGTCGGGGGGCCCTGTGGCTGGGGCTGCTGGTGGTTTTGCGGCGCCCAGCTGTGAGTGGGTGTGGGGGTGGGGGGGCTCCACTGGGTGCTGGGGGGTGGGGGCACCCAGGAGGACTGTACCTGACTCTGATCCTGCCCCCAGGGGGCAACTGGATGCTGCTGCTGTTGGTTCTGGGCTGGCTGGGCCCATGGTGGCTGCGGCTGGTTCTGGGGGGGGGTCGCCTGCCAGGTGCCCATGTGGGGCTGAGGGCTCTGCTGCATCTGCTGGGGGGCGGCCGGCGGGGCCCAGGGGGGCTGCGGACCCTGCATGGGGCTCTGCGGCTGCTGCTGGGCCCATGGGGCGCCCCCTGCTGGCTGGGGGGGGGGTCTGCGGCTGTGCCCAGGGAGGCTGCGCCTGGGGGGGGGTCTGGGACGGGGGCCAGCCGCCTGTTGCTGCAGCCTGGGGGGGCACCTGAGCGGGGGCGACCCAGGGTGGCTGCTGAGGGGCATTACCCTGCTGCTGGGGGGTTGGGCCCAGAGTATGCTGCGGCTGGCTCTGGGGAGCTGCCCACTGGGGTGTGGCCTGATGTGGGGGCATGGGCTGGGTCCAGGTGGGCTGGGCGGGGGGTGATGGGGTGGGGTTCTGTGCCCAGGTGGTGGCAGGAGCAGGCTGAGGGGGCGCGGGGGTGACCCATGGGGGCTGGGCCTGGGGCTGTGCTGGGGGCCTGGGGCTGGGACACCCAGGCTGGCTGGCCCTGTGTCTGAGCAGGCATCTGGGAGGGCACCTCGGGGGCCTGAGGTTGGGTTGCCCAGGAGGCCTGTGATTGGACGGGGGCTCGAGCTGGGGCTTCAGCAGGACCCCACCCACTGACGGGTGTCTGCTGCGGTGCCTGGGTGGGGGCCCAGGCGTCTGTGGGGGGCTCTAGGGGGGGCTGTGCCACAGCCTGGGAGGCGCTGGTCGTGGGTGCGGGGTCCTGCTGGCTCTCCCCCCAGGGTTCTGGCTGCGGGCCCGGCTGGACTTGAGGTTCCGGCTGAGCCCAGTCTGCTGCGGTCGCCTGCTGCTCCTCTGGGGAGGGGGGCTGGGCGGGGGGCATCAGGCCATCAGCAGCGGGGTGGTGAGCGTCTGCGGGCTCGGCGTGCTGGGGCATCTCCTGCTGGGGCAGGTTTGGGTCTGGCTGCGGGGACCAAGGGGGGGAGTTGGGGTTGATGTGGGGCTTGGGGGCGACGGGAGGCGGGACCTTCTGCTTGACACGAGGCGCCTGCAGGAAGTTGCAGGCCTCGGCACCCAGGCTGAGGTAGTCCTCCTCAGGCCCCGAGTCCAAGCCCGGCCGACGATCACCGCGGTTCAGCAGATTGAGTAGCTCTGGGTTGGGTGACACCTTAAGATGAGATAAGATATGATAAGATACGATAAGATACGATACGATAAGATAAGATAAGATAAGATAAGAAAACTATATTTAAACACCGGGGAAATTTAGTTACAACAGCCAGGATGACAGGTCTAACAAATAAAATATAAAAACGGTTTAAATAGTGACCTTGGGCTTCTCTTTGAAGGTGAACATGGGTTTGCCCTGTGTGTTCCGGCGACGTGTGTCCTGCAGGATGCCCGTCTTGATGGCGGGCATGGAGATGCGCTCGTCGCGCGAGGCGATCTGCTCACCCTGTCCCACCGTTGAATACCCAGCATGCTCCTGGCTTGCCACGAATGGCCGGGCACTGCGATTGGCCACGGATGACTGGCTGTCACTGCCCTGGACACTGCCGTTCATGTGCTGCGTGTGATGCTGCTGCTGCTCGTGGTACTGATGCTGCTGCTGCATCTGGTGATGCTGCTCGTGGTACTGATGCTGCTGCTGCTGGTACTGCTGCTGCTGGATCTCATACTGCTGCTGCTGGATCTCATGCTGCTGCTGCATCTCATACTGTTGCTGTTGCTGCTGGTACTGTTGCTGCTGGTAGTATTGCTGCTGCTGGTAGTACTGCTGCTCCTGCTGCTCCTGTTGGTACTGCTGGTACTGTTGCTGCTGCTGCTGCTGCTGCTGCTGGTGGTGGAGGTTGACGTCCATGTAGTTCTGGCTGTCCTGATGCTGCAGGTAAGCGTGTTCCTCCACCTGCTGCTGGTAGGCCAGGTGCTTCTCTGCTTCCTGTTTGCTCTCGACGGGCAGGCCCTTCTGCCGCATGTCCTCGTGTTCCGCCACGATTTCGTCCATGCGCTGGCGCCGCTGGGCGAACATCAGTGCCCCCTTGCCCCTCGTCTCCGACAGCTGGTCCATCTCGGCGTCCTCCTGAAGCTTCCGCTCGATCTCCAGTAGCCCCGCGTCTCGGCCTCGGAGCTTTACGACTGCCACTGCTGGCGCTGCTGCTGCTTCCACGCCGATGCTGCTCTGAGCATGTGCAAACGCGTGCTCCTCGAGCACACACTCCCCTCCGCCGCTGCTGGCCAAGACTGTGAAGTGGACCGTGTGGTGTGTGTGCTCGTCTGCGTCCTCGTCGTCCTCGTCCGCTGCGTCGTCCTCGTCCTCGCTCTGGTCGAAGCGGTAGTAGAGGTCAGGCTCCTGGTCGCCGGTGCCGTAGCTCACGAGCGTGTACTTGCGGGCCCGCTGCCGGTGCCTCTTGAACATCAACAGCCCCCGGTTGCTGGGGTGGGGGGCAGCAGCGGTCAGCAGCAGAGCGATGCGCTTGCACCGGGACTTGGCCTCCTTCACCTGCTTCTCTGACTGGCTCTCACTACGCCTGAGCCCTGAGGGGGATGGAGGGAGTGAGAGAGGGGGAGAAAGGGGGGGGAGAGAGAGATGGAGGTGAGATGGAGGGAGAGAGAGTGGGAGAGATGGAGGGGGGGAGAGATGGAGAGAGAGAGTGGGGGGAGATAGAGGGGAAGATATGGAGTGGGGGGAGAGAGATGGACAGAGAGAGTGAGAGGGGAGAGATGGAGAGAAGGGAGGGAGAGAGATAGATAAAGGGGAAAGAGAGACAGGGAGGAAGTGAGGGGGGTGAGAAAGAGGGAGTGGAGGATGAACAGGAGTAGAGGGAGAGAGAGGGAGAGAGTGGAGGATGAACAGGAGTAGAGGGAGAGAGTGGAGGATGAACAGGAGTAAGAGGGAGAGAGTGGAGGATGAACAGTGGAGGATGAACAGGGGGATGAAGGGGATGAACAGGAGAGAGGGAGAGAGTGGAGGATGAACAGGAGTAGAGGGAGAGAGTGGAGGATGAACAGGAGTAAGAGGGAGAGAGGGGAGAGAGTGGGGGATGAACAGGAGTAGAGAGGAGAGAGTGGAGGATGAACAGGAGTAGAGGGAGAGAGAGGGAGAGGGAGTGGAGGATGAACAGGAGTAGAGGGAGAGAGTGGGGGATGAACAGGAGTAAGAGGGAGAAAGATAAAAAGAGATAGACAGGAATAAATACAAAAGGAAAAGGAGAGATATTACAAGTGATTTCACTCAGTAGCCTCGTTTATAGGCATGATATGTGTGTGTGTGTGTGTGTGTGTATATTAGCAATGCTACAACTGAGCTCCTCACAAATCACCCAGTGGGAGCGGACATGGTGCAGAGACATGACATGACGTGACATGACACGCATTCCACAGAAACTCACACACACACACACAGAAGCTTCTTCTATGCATGCCACACCCAACTCAAATTCAGGAGTGTGTGCAGGCAGCCTTTACGCACAAATGAATCTCCATTTGAATGATGCTTTTATAGAAGTGTAAATTCTGTTTAATGTGAAATAAAATGAGTATGTTTAGTTACATACTGAGTGTTAACTGTCAAGGATTAAATCTTGAATTTGAAATGCCAAGTGTTAAAAATTGAGTGTTTAATGTTGAGTGTTAAATGTTACAGGTTAAGAGCTAAATGTTGAATTTCAAATATAAAATGTTACATGTTAAATGTTATATGTTGAGGGTTAAATGTTGAGTGTGAAATCTTAAACGTTGAGAGTTTAAGTATGGCGTGTTAAATGTTGAGTGTTAAGTATGAAGTGTTAAATGTTGAGTGTTAAATGGTACATGTTAAATGTCATCTGTTAAAATTAAAGTGTGTATATGTGTGTCTGTGTGTGTATGTTTGTGTCTACAGGTTTCTCTGTGTATGTGTGTGTATGTGTCTACAGGTGTTTCTGTGTGTGTGTGTACAGGTGTTTCTCTGTGTTTGTGTGTGTGTGTGTCAACAGGTGTTTCTGTTTCTGTGTGTGTGGGTACTGTATGTGTGTGTGTCTACAGGTGTTTCTGTGTGTGTGTGTGTGTGTGTGTGTGTGTCTGGAGGTGTTTCTCTGTGTGTGTGTGTGTGTGTGTGTACTGTATGTGTGTGTGTCTACAGGTGTTTGTGTGTGTGTGTGTGTGTGTGTGTGTGTGGAGGTGTACTACTGCTGTGTGTGTGAATGTGAGGCAATACGGTCTATGTTTGTGTGTTATGTGTGTATGTGTGTGTGTACAGTACCCTCCAGAATTATTGCCACCTTTGCTAAAGTTGACTAAAAACATGTATAAAAAAAACATTTTTTGGTGATTTATTGTAATCTTATAATGAAAACAATGAGGAAATATCCAACCTCGAGGGGAAGCAAATTTATTCTGAGAAAAAGGAAAATCTCAGAAATAAATATTTTTTTAACAAACAATTATTGGCATTAATATTTATTTCATAATGAGATTTTCCTTTTTCTCAGAATAAATAAATTAGCTTCCCCTCAAGGTTGGATATTTCCTCATTTTTTTCATTGTGAGATTACAATAAATTACCAACAGATTATTGTTATACCAGTTTTTATTAAATTTTAGCAGAGGTACCAATAATTCTGAAGGGTACTGTACATGTGTTCTAGTTCTATGTGTGTGTGTGTGTGTGTGTGTGTGTGTGTGTGTGTCTACAGGTGTCCTAGTTCTATGTGTGTGTGTGTCTACAGGTGTTCTTGTTCTATGTGTGTGTGTCTACAGGTGTCCTAGTTCTATGTATGTGTGTGTGTATGTGTGTGTGTGTGTGTGTGTCTACAGGTGTCCTAGTTCTATGTGTGTGTGTGTGTGTCTACAGGTGTTCTTGTTCTATGTGTGTGTATGTGTGTGTGTGTGTGTGTGTCTACAGGTGTTCTAGTTCTATGTGTGTGTGTCTACAGGTGTTCTTGTTCTATGTGTGTGTGTGTGTGTCTACAGGTGTTCTTGTTCTATGTGTGTGTGTGTGTGTGTGTATCTACAGGTGTCCTAGTTCTATGTGTGTGTGTCTACAGGTGTTCTAGCTCTATATGTGTGTGTGTGTATCTACAGGTGTCCTAGTTCTATGTGTGTGTGTCTACAGGTGTTCTAGCTCTATATGTGTGTGTGTGTGTCTATAGGTGTTGTAGTTCTATGTGAGTGTGTGTGTGTGTGTGTGTGTCTACAGGTGTAATAGTTTTATGTCTGTGTGTGTGTGTGTGTCTGCAGGTGTTCTAGTTCTATGTACGCGTGTGTGTATGTGTGTGTACAGGTGTTCCAGTTCTGTGTGTGAAGCTACACATGTTCTCCTTGTGGCTAATGAATTCCAGGCCAATTGGCTTGTGACCCACATATTACCCCACAAACCAAGCGAACAGAGAATGAATGACCTTCACACTGGAACACACACACACACACACACACACACACACAGTTCTTAAATACCAAACAATAACAACACCTGACAGCCAATTTGAGAGACCCAGAGGGAACTGTAAATAAAAGGCTAATTAATAAATAAAAGGCTAATTAATAAATAAAAGGCTAATTAATAAATACTACTTAAGAAATAAAAGCACCAAGAGCTTAAGCACTAAGAGTGTGTGAGTGTGTGACATGACGCCTGGCGAGTGTGTGTGTGAGCTGGCACTCCAATCACTCTTTATCATATTACAGTTTTATTGTGTGTTTGATATTTAAGAATAATTGTTTGTTGTTATGGGCACACAGCTCATTCCATACCATGACTAACCCCCCACCCATAAAATGACAGAAGTGATGTCCATACAAGCAGCAATTACCTCAGTCTGAAACACATGCACACACACACACACACACACACACACACACAAACCCATACGCATACACACAAACACACACACAGAGTAAAGACAACAAATAAAGCCGACAGAAGTGTATAAACTCTCTCACACACACACACACACACACACACACACATATAGCAACAACAACACTCAGCACAACAGCAGAACAGTAAGCAAAGTAACAAAGAGCGCCCTAGCTGCAACTCATCTAGCGTTTAGTATGGCATAGCCACAAGACCGTAGCACCTTAGACCTTAGCCACACACACACACACACACACACACACACACACACATGCACACGCACACACCACCATCACACAGACCTAGCAGGTATCACTCTGTATTTCCACAATTTTTCTCACTACCCTCTCTGAGATTGGCTGTGAGCTTAGTGTGTGTGTGTGTGTGTGAAAGCTTCTTACGTGTGTGTGAGAGTCCGTCAGTGGAGGCGGCCGAAGGCAGGAGAGGAGGGGAGCAGAGGACGCTTCCCTTTTGAGCGTTGACCAGGAGTGACCAAGAGTGCAGCTTTAAGGGCTCGGGTGACGCCTCTCCTCTCCACTCCTCGCCTCTCCTTGCCTCGGTCACACACACACACACTCGCTCACACACACACACATGCTGGTGTCTGTCAAACCCTACCTCCACTGTACCACTGTTTTATTTTCATCCCAAACGACACCCCCACCCAAAAGCCCCCCCCACACACACACACACACACACGCACACACACACTAGACACGGGAAGCCCTCACTCAACTGAATGAACCAGAGTTCTCAAAGCAGCCCAGTGACACTGATGATAGGATCTGTCTATTCATCTATCTGTAAGGAACAGGCACACACACACACGATACACACACGACACACACGACACACACACAACACACACATACTCACACGGCACACACACACACACACACACTCACACAACACACACATACTCACACGACACACACACATACTCACACGACACACATGCTAGTTCACATAGCCCCAGCCAGCCAATAACTGCCTCAAACGAGCTTTAGTGCATGTGTCTGTGTGTGAATTATAGCACCATCTGTGAGGAGTGTCTGTGTGTGTGTGTGTGATATGCGTGTGTGTTAATTATAGCACCAACTGAGAGGAGTGTGTGTGTGTGTGGTGTGGTGTCGTGTGGTGTGTGTGTGTTTGTGTGTGTTTACTTACGTGCGTGCCGCATCCAGTGCTTGCTGGGCTGTGTGTGTGTGTGCGTGTGTTTGTATGTGTGTGTGTGTAGGTGTTTGTGTGTGTGTGTGTTTGTATGTGTGTGTGTGTATGTGTGTTTGTGCGTGTGTGTGTGCATATGTGTGTGTGTGTGTGTGTATGTGTGTTTGTGCGTGCGTGTCTGTGTGTGTGTGTGTGCCTGCTGTGTGTGTGTGTGTGTGTCTTGTGGCGTGTGTGTGTGTGTGTGTGCTTTATGCGGTGTGAGGCCGGTGCTTGCTGGCTCCCGGGCTCCTGATCTGACTCTGACTCTTCTGACAGGATTCCAGCGAGACGGGAGGAGGAGGAGGGGGCGTGGTCATCTCCCATGGCTCCTCCCTCACCCTCAGAGGCCCCTCCCCTCCTCCTGCCCCAGCTGCCCCAAGGCCACTAGCACCCCTCTGGCTGGAAGGTCTGTCCTCAAGGGCACGCACAGCTCACGGCCTCGCTGACCACTGGGGGGGGCTCGGGGTCATCCGCAGGCTCAGGGGCCCCCCCTCGCATGAAGCCCTCCACGCCGCGCGCACTGCCCAGCGCAGAGCAGCCCAGCTCCAGTGCCCCCTGGTGGCCGTGGCAGGACAGGGACACCTGCAGCTCCAGCACCCCCTCAGGCAGCTCCACGGGGCTCATGGCAGCCCCGTCCGCCCCCCCCCCCCACACGCAGCTGGGAGCGCATCACCGGCGCGAGGCCCCCAGGGGTGAGGACGGGGCTCTGGACGTCTGCATCGCTGTCCGTCTCACCATAGTACGCCTCGTCCTGGGATTCGCAGATGTACAGCTCCCAAAAACGGGTGTGTGTGGGGGTATTGTGTGGGAACGTCTAAAGCCGGGATGCAGAGGGTGGTGGACTGAAGCTCAGAGCCAGAGGGAGAACACACAGATGACCTGCAGGGGGAGACCAGGAGCAGGTTACACGTTACACCACCATGATCTCACACACACACACACACCAGGTTACACCACCATGATCTCACACACACACACACACACACACCACAAGGTTACACTATTACCATGATCTCACACAAACACACAGACACGGAGTGTAATGTGCCAAAATGTTCAAATAATACTTTTTCAAATTCAAACAAAAATTAATCAAATTATCAAATATAAATTGAAACAAAAAGAAGTCAAAAGAAAAATGTCAAAAACTAGGCAAAACAAATTATTTGCAAAAATAAATATGTCTTTAATTGTTTGAATAACTACTCTTTTGGTTTCAATAATAATAACTAGATGTACCGCAGAGAGCAGTACAAAAATATCCAGCACATTTTTTTCCAGAAAATAAGTCACGCTTTGTCAAATTGTGTTCATTTCTACTTTGTTCCTTTTTTGTGTGTTTGTAATTGAGTGTGTAATTGTTTTTGGGTATATGTGTTTTGTGTGTTTTTTGTGTGTGTGTGTGTGTGTGTGTGCATGTGTTTGCACCATGAGAGGTGTGTGTGTGTGTGGTGTGGTGTCGTGTGGTGTGTGTGTGTTTGTGTGTGTTTACTTACGTGCGTGCCGCATCCAGTGCTTGCTGGGCTGTGTGTGTGTGTGCGTGTGTTTGTATGTGTGTGTGTGTAGGTGTTTGTGTGTGTGTGTGTTTGTATGTGTGTGTGTATGTGTGTTTGTGCGTGTGTGTGTGCATATGTGTGTGTGTGTGTGTGTATGTGTGTTTGTGCGTGCGTGTCTGTGTGTGTGTGTGTGCCTGCTGTGTGTGTGTGTGTGCGTGCGCGCGCGTGTGTGTGTGTGTGTGTACTTACGTGCGTGGCGAGGCCGGTGCTTGCTGGGCTCCTTGGGCTCCTGATCTGACTCTGACTCTTCTGACAGGATTCCAAAGGAGACGGAGGAGGAGGAGGGGGCGTGGTCATCTCCCATGGCTCCTCCTTCCGCCCCGCCCCCCTCAGAGGCCCCTCCCTCCTCCTGCCCCAGCTGCCCCGCGCTCACTAGCACCCCCCTCTGGCTGAGCGGCTGTCTGTCCCTCAAGGGCACGTACAGCTCGGCCTCGCTGACCACTGGGGGGGGCTCGGGGTCATCCGCAGGCTCAGGGGGCCCCCCCCCTCGCATGAAGCCCTCCACGCCGCGCGCACTGCCCAGCGCAGAGCAGCCCAGCTCCAGTGCCCCCTGGTGGCCGTGGCAGGACAGGGACACCTGCAGCTCCAGCACCCCCCCCTCAGGCAGCTCCACGGGGCTCATGGCAGCCCCGTCCGCCCCCACACGCAGCTGGGAGCGCATCACCGGCGCGAGGCCCCCAGGGGTGAGGACGGGGCTCTGGACGTCTGCATCGCTGTCCGTCTCACCATAGTACGCCTCGTCCTGGGATTCGCAGATGTACAGCTCCCGGTGCGGGTGTGTGTGGGGGTGTGTGTGGGGGCGATGGGGTGCCGGGATGCAGAGGGTGGTGGACTGAAGCTCAGAGCCAGAGGGAGAACACACAGATGACCTGCAGGGGAGACCAGGAGCAGGTTACACGTTACACCACCATGATCTCACACACACACACACCACAGGTTACACCACCATGATCTCACACACACACACACACACACACCACAGGTTACACCACCATGATCTCACACACAAACACACAGACACGGAGTGTAATATGTGCCAAAATGTTCAAATAATACTTTTTCAAATTCAAACAAAAATTAATCAAATTATCAAATATAAAATTGAAACAAAAAAAAGAAGTCAAAGAAAAATGTCAAAACTAGCAAACAAATTATTTGCAAAATAAATATGTCTTTAATTGTTTGAATAACTTCTCTTTTGGTTTACAATAATAATAACTAGATGTACCGCAGAGCGGTACAAAATATCCAGCACATTTTTTCCAGAAAAATAAGTCACGCTTGTCAAATTGTGTTCATTTCCTACTTTGTTCCTTTTTTGTGTGTTTGTAATTGAGTGTGTAATTGTTTTTGGGTATATGTGTTTTGTGTGTGTTTTTTTGTGTGTGAGTGTGTGTGTGTGTGTGCATGTGTTTGTGCATGTAGGTGTGTTTGTATGTGTTGGTGCATGTGTGTGTGTGTATGTGTTTGTGTGTGTGTTTGTGCGTGTCGTGTGTGTGCATGTGTAGTGTGTGTGTGTGTGTCTTTATGTATGTGTACATAAATAAAGCAAATCAGGGAACCACCTACTCTTTGCGATATGTGCCATGGGATCTTTAACTCATTGAGTGCCAAAAACGTAATATTACGTTTTTCCTTCCCATGCGTTAAGTGCCAAAAACTTAATATTAAGTTTTTAGCTTTTTTTTTTTTATTACGAAACTAGACACTCTCACACACCTTATATGTGATTTTGGTAACTCTGTGATAGATAGATAGATACTTTATTGATCCCCAGGGGAAATTCAAGGTCTCAGCAGCATACATACAACACAAACACATTCTTTAACAGCAGAAAGAGTAATTAAAGTATATAATATAAAAACACAACTAAGCAGTAAGGACAGTAGAAGATAAAGAATATGCTAAATATACTAAAATACAAATTATACTAACACTTAATACAATATATAAAAATATACTAAAATACAAATTACAAAAATACAAATTATACTAACTAACACTTAATCTAAATCAATTCTAAAAACAGTATCCACATAGTGGTGATTAATAAATCAGAGGTGCTTGCAATGACTGAGGCAGGGACTGAGCCTGTGATTCTCTGTGCTCTAAGGTGCTCTGTGTGAATGTGAATGAGTGTCATGGTGGTAGTGCAATGGTGATAGTGGTCATGGTGATAGTGCAAATGAGTAAGTCAACAGTGCAACAATGCAGAAATAAAGTAAAGTCTATATACCTATATATTTAACTATTTAAGAAAATGTACAAGAAGTGTGGCCGCAGTTCGGCTGTGGCATGGAGGGGGGGGGGTTATGCATATGTGCTGATGTGCTAATATAGCACGCAAACAGTGAGGCATAAAAACAGTGGTACAAGTGGCTAGTGGACAGACAGTACCAAACATGGAGGGGGTGAAGAGGCAGACAGACTATGCAGAGAAGTCTATCTCTCCTCTTCCCTTAAGTGAGGCATTGAACAGTTCAATGGCCCTGGGGACAAATTACTTTCTCATCGAATGTCTGTCAGTTGTGCAAGGCAGTGAGCGAAGTCTCCAGCTGATCAGGCTCTTCTGCTTAACAACAGTGCTGTGGAGTGGGTGACACTCATTGTCCAAGATGTTGATCAGTTTGTTCAGGGTCCTTTTGTCTGATAGTGAAGTGATGCACTCCAGTTCAGCTCCCACTACAGAGCCAGCTTTCCTTACCAGCCTGTCAATTCGCCCCACATCCTTCTTCCTTGTGCTTCCACCCCAGCATACCACTGCATAGAAGAGGACGCTGGCAACAACAGACTGGTAGAACCAGAGGAACCTGAGGAGCTTACTGCACACATTGAAGGACCGCAGCCTCCTCAGGAAGTACAGCCTGCTCTGCCCTTTCTTGTAGAGTGCATCAGTGTTGGCTGACCAGTTTATTGTCCAGGTGGAGACCCAGATACTTGTAGGTGCTAACCACCTCCACATTGACCCCATCAATGTGGACTGGTAGCAGAGTGGGCTTAGATCTGCGGAAATCCACCACCATCTCCTTGGTCTTTGAAGTGGTTAGTTGAAGATGATTGAGTTTGCACCATTGCACAAAGTCCTCCACCAGGCTCCTGTACTCCTCCTCCTGCCCGTTCCTGATACACCCCACAATTGCAGTATCGTCAGAAAACTTCTGCATGTGGCATGACTCGGTGTTGTAGCAGAAGTCAGATGTGTACAGGGTGAACAGGACTGGAGAGAGCACAGTTCCCTGTGGCGCTCCGGTGCTGCTGATCACAGTGTCAGAGAGACAGTTCTTCAGTCTGACGAACTGTGGTCGCTCGGTCAGGTAATCTGTAATCCAGGTTACCAGGTGAGCGTCCTGGTTACCAGGATGAATGTAAATGAAATATATGACGATCGAAAACTCATGAAAACGCACAATCTGGACATTTTATCTGGACATTTTATCATAACTCGGTTGCCACTTTGGGTCGAATCAGTGACGCATGCACGTCAGGTCAAAACCAGGCCATTTTCGTGGGTCTATCACTAGGTGGCAGTCTCGCTGATCACTTCCCGGAAAGTTTACACAAGTAAGTAACAGGCAACACTTCATATTTCATGAAAGACATTATATCTCCATTTCTAGAAAAAAACAGCGATTTTGATGAAAACTAGCCACTGTTTAGCTTGGGATTTCTCAGGAACAGAGGCGTGTAGAAATACACGGTTTGCACCCACCAAGAGCTTAAAGTCTTACCTTTAAAGGGACACCAGGCAACGTTTTTCGTGTTAATTAATCTTCTTCGTGAAGTCGGTATATGGTTAAATGACTCATTACGGGGCTTAATGAAGGCTCTCTCTCGCCCTACTGCCTGTAGGAAGAATATCCCACTTGCAAGTTCGGTGTATCCTACCCACGAACCCGAAGCAGGATCAGTTTACAGCACAGAGGCAGGCTAACAAAATGCTAGAGATTGTTGCAAACGTGTGTATAATGGCAGAGCCGGCGATGAAGCAGCGAAAACTCTTGACGGAAGACGCAAAGACGCTCCCTATTTTTAAGTCTAGACTTAAAACATACCTCTTTACTGCCTCCCATAGTTAGGTATGGTGCGTGGAAATTCACCCACCTCAGGGTTTTTGGAATGGACCACCCAGCTGAGTCCTCGTGTGACTGGCACCCCAGTCACTGGGGAGTACGATGGTGGTCACTGACCATACCTGCGCTGGTGTCAACTACCCCTCACCATGCCTTAGTTATGCTGCTATAGCATAGTGCTGTCATGGACTTTTCATTGTCATGCCCGTACAGCCCCCCTCTCCTCTCCCCTTCTCTCTCTCTCTCTCTCTCAACTCTCCCTCTCTTGCCTATTCCCACCATGGTATACTGTAACAATATATAGTACTACTGATTACTTATTGACATTAACCATTCTGATTTTCAGTAATACTAACCCACTCTACATCTCTCTCTCAGGAATAATAAATTACCATAACGGATACGTAATCACCCCACCTCTTGTAACTTTCAGCTCAAGTGCTTTTAACACCATGTCTTATTCTCTACACCCGACTATCATATGCATTTGTCATGTATACAGACCTTACTGTCCTGTATTGACCCTAGGCAGATGGGTCAGGCCCTTGAGTCGTGGATCTGCTCGAGGTTTCTATATATATCTCCAATTCTAGGGAGTTTTTCCCTGTTCCCCTGTTACCCCGGTTACCCATGGGCCTCTCTCTTTCTTTTCTTTTCTTCCTTTCTTCCCTTCTTTCTCTGATTGCCTACATTCTGTAAAGCGCCATGATACATGTGTAATGTTTTGGCGCTCTATAAGCACAATAAATTGAGTTAAATTGAAATTGAAAAGGAAAAGAGCTTTAGACCGAGCGAGGGGGAGTTTCATAGAGAAAAAGCATCAGGCCTACCTGGTGTCCCTTTAATCGAGCCATTGTATGTATTCATAGCTATAACACAGAATATGCTGTGGCTGTACAAAAATCAACAATGGTCTAGATTGCTGGCACTCTAGGACAAAGCTCCCCAAAACAGCTTGGCATTCAATGAGTTAACAACCATGGTGAGTCAGGACCTCAATTTGACATTCATGCAAAGGAAAACATCTCCTGCAGTACAGTGTCCCTGTCACTGCAATAGGACATTGGGATTTTATACAACCCCACCCCCATCTTTCATAATTCTGAGAAATTCTTGAATTGTGTGCATGTGTGCGTGTACGTGTTTATGTTTGTGTGTGTGCGTGCACGTGCTTGTGGGTGTGCCTATGTGTGTGCATGTGCATGCATGCGTACATATGTCTACTGTGTGTGTATGTGTCATACGTATGATTACTGTGAATGTATGTGTGTGTGTGTGTGTGAATATCTGTTTATGCACATGTGTGCATATGGAATGGGTTAACATGACCCCTGGAGGCAAACTGACGCAAACAATTGGTCATCCTAGGCCCTACGGTTCTCAAGATATTCACAGAAAACTCTGTTGGTGTATGGTCACTAAATGTACACATAAATTAATTTATTGTATGGCCCCCCATGAATGAAAGTCCACGAAACTTTGCATGCATTCGGAGGGTGTCATAATGATCCTACACTTTCAATTTTGTGCAGTTTTGACCATGTCAGCCAGAGATATTGTGATTACAACACCTAATTTTTTGCTTTTTAATTTTTAACTAGGTGGCGCTATACATGAAATAAGTGGTAATGGGATGGGTTGACATGGCCCCTTAAGACCAACATACAAAAAAAGGTGGTCCTCCTAGGCCATACATGGGCAACATACGGCCCGCGGGCCACATCCGGCCCGTGGGCTTTCCCTGACCGGCCCGCGTAAGGTCCGCGGAAAGAACAATAGTCAAGAGCCTAGCATAGAGATAATGCACGCAAATCAATATCGTTGCTTTTATTTTGAAAGCGACTGCTATTTGCATACCATACATTTGTTGCGTGGATGCATACGATGTGAACACCCTCACTGATGTGCTGGTGAATAGAATTTGTGCTTCTCGCGTCGACACAATGCAGTTGCCTTTAAGTCGGCGTAAACCTTTCGTTTTGTCTCTTATGTCTCGTCGCTCACCACCGCCAAAGGTTGTCAGAACGAACTCCTGCTGTTTGTTGGCGATAATGGTGTTAATTTCAAAACGTTACTGGCAGATAGACAGTTTACATTCGTATAACCCGTCACTGTAACCAAAATATGTCTGAGTTTATTTGCAAAGCTTATGTTAGCGAACTAGTATGATGCTACTACCCACAGGTTGCTTGAAGCAGCCGCTCAACACACAGGGCGAAGTTGACCAATCACAGTTTTGTGCATAAAGTTAAAGCAAAACATAGCCTACATTTTAAAATAGTTTTCTTTGTGCATGTTGATTAACTAATGACAGCCTACTATTGTCTGCTTCACATTTTCATAGTCTAATTCTGCATTGAGTTAATTTAATGATGGTAATGATTTAATGATGAAATATTGCTGAGTGTTGATGAAATGGTGGCACAGGCCTATGGTTGTACTGACTCCTTCACATGTTCATGGCCTAGCCTAATTATATAGATATTGTAGTACTTTTTTATATCAGTCTTTGAAAACTGAAAAAAAAAAAAATGTCAATGTCAAAAAATCATTTTCGAGAATGAGGATTAAATACTGGACATAGATTAAATAGCCTATTGCTGTTTTTCCTTGGTCTCCCTCACATTTTCATCTGTTCTTACGAGTAGTAAACAAAACCATATGATTTACTTAATGTTATACAAAAACAGAATAGAATTGGGGAAATTAGTTGCCCACCCCTGTCCTAGGCCCTACAGTTCTCGAGATATTCACAGAAAACTGTGTCCGGCCACCTACAGGCCAGTTGGTGTACAGTAACATAAATTAATTTATTGTATGGCCGCCCATGAACGGAATTCCACAAAACTTGGCCTTGTGCCTTCAGAGGGTGTCATAATGATCCTACACTTCCAACTTCATGCAGTTTTGACCATGTTAGGTCACAGATACCTGCGATTACAACACCTCATTTTTACTTTTTTGTTTTTAACTAGGTGGCGCTATACATGAAGTGAGTGGTTATGGAATGGGTTGACATGGCCCCTTAAGATCAACATACGAAAAAAAGGTGGTCTTCCTAAACCCTACGGTTCTCGAGATATTCACAGAAAACTGTGTCTGCCCTACCCTCCTTTCGGCGGTTCAGTCCAGTGGGGGCTACAGATTAAAACGAAAAACGATGGTTCTATGCTATCCATGTGGGGCTACATGCCCACCAAGTTTCGTGTACCCCGGTTTTCAGTGTCCCGGGAATCCTTGACAGACATTTGGCCATGCGAAAAAGAAAAAATAGAAAAATGCCTATCTATCTATCTATCATGGCAAAAATATTTCTTTCATATATACTTTTCAAAAATATTTCTTTCATAGCTATGGGTATGTGTGTGTGTGAGAGATATTGGTAGATTGCCGTTTTTGTCAACAACCATGGACATTCACTGCTCGCTTGGGGCAGAAAACTTAAATGTGTTCATATGTAACCTGCGTTGTGTTGAACCTGCGCGATTCAGCCCTGCACACGCCCGGACTCGAACCCGCGAAACAGCGGCACCTCGGATCGGGAGGCGAGCGCGCTAACAATTGAGCCAGTAGCCCAATCGGTATTGCCAGTAGCAATACCGATTTTATAAACTACTTAAAAAATACAAAATACACAGAAAAACTACTCAATACAGTAACGTGAGTAAATGTATTTCGTTACTTTCCACCTCTGTTATTTAGTTACTCGAAGACATAGTTTGCACAAAATGATGATATTACCATGTTATTGTAATCTCTATTTTTATATACACTGGTTTTTACATGTTTAAAAGGTTTTCATATGTCGTAGCCATTCACATGAGTTTAAAACATGAGACATTGCGACTGCAATTGTATTTTCATTTCTACTTTGCATTTCAATATTTTGAGCATTTGCGCTTCCCGTACTCCAGTCAGAACTAGTCTGCTGGAGGTAAGCTGTGCTCCGTGATTTAATATAAAATAACATGTTTGTCTTCCACACTGGTTCAAATACGTATTTACATAAGTTGTATTGATAGATAATCTCTGCAAGTAATGCTAGTGTTGTTTAAGATGGTAACTATTGTAGGCTACGTCTTTTTGGCGGCAGCCACGTTATGTTTACTAGCTTTATGAAGAAAACACTTCTCAATTTCTTGACTTCCTTTTACGTTTATAGTGTAGATTTGGATGTGCAGTCGCAAATCGTCTGATATCAATGGATTCTTTGTTTTATGTGTGAATGCAGGTACGTTGTTTATATACACTGTTAATGAATCAATGCTTGTTGTGAATTAATGTTCAATGGAAAAAAAAAAACTATACGATCACAAAGTGTGAAATGCCAACTCTGTATGTCATTTCTTTTGCATGTTTTTATGTTTGTTTAAACTAAATTGAACAGACTATGCATTCTTTTATCTATGTTCAAGAATAGCATAGACAATGCTAGGCAGTCAGAACTACAGTCTGCTGGAGATTTGGATGTGCAGTCGCAAATCGTCTGATATCATTCGACTCTTTATGGACTCTGTGTTTTATGTGTGAATGCAGAGGGAAGTAAATACAGTGAGAAGAGTTCCTGTGCTGAGCCTCAATCATCACAACTGACACCTGCAAGAGTGAGGGTCGTCACACGCGGAGATCTAACAGCGCTGTTACGGCATTCACAAAGTCACCAAAGGTGGCCAAAGTCTGGAAGCCTTTCTACTTCTCTGTATTTCTTTTGAGCAAAAATTCTGACATGACCCCCTCAGCAGAGCAAGACCTACAACATATGCAGGCAGGTCTCGGCAAGAGAACACTCTTAGCGGCTAAGCGGCTACCAAAGTCCCTCATCAGGAAATGGACCTTGTCTATCGCAATTCAATCCATAATGCACACATATTTTTTAGGTCTCCACCTTATTTGAAAGTGCTTCCAAAAATGAAAACGATCACAGGAGGCTGGCTCTTGTCCAAAAAAGAAAACGATCACAGGAGGCTGGCTCTTGTACAAAGCAGCTGGTATGAATATCAGAGAAACTCAGACATGTTTTGATGTAACCTTCCTTTGAAACTGTTGTTGAATATTTCTCATAGCATTTATCATTCTTGAACAGGTGGAAATGGACAAAGGCATTTATCTATAGTACCCCTGAATCTGAGGGACACACAGGAAGTACAATCATAAGCACAGGAAGTACAATCAGAAGCACAAGAAGCACAATCAGAAGCACAGGAAGTACAATCAGAAGCACAGGAAGTACAATCAGAAGCGCGTCTGGAGGGGGAAACCATGTGGCCCCGTTACAGGAGGAATTCCATCTAAAGTGCCTCTTGCCTGTGATTCCCAGGAGCTTCCTCATGCCCAACGCTGTGATGCCCAGGAGTTTCCTCATGCCCAACGCTGTGATGCCCAGGAGCTTCCTCATGCCCAACGCTGTGATGCCCAGGAGTTTCCCCTCATATCATGCCCAACGCTGTGATGCCCAGGAGTTTCCTCATGCCCAATGCTGTGATGCCCAGGAGTTTCCTCATGCCCAATGCTGTGATGCCCAAGAGTTTCCCTCATATCATGCCCAACATGCCCAAAGCTGAATCCTGTGATGCCCTCATATCATGCCCAACGTGCCCAAAGCTGAATCCTGTGATGCCCTCATATCATGCCCAACGTGCCCAAAGCTGAATCCTGTGATGCCCTCATATCATGCCCAACGTGCCCAAAGCTGAATTGCGCCACTACAGCTTCTTGCCCTCCATGTTGAACAGCGTGATGTCTGGAACGTGATGTCCATTATCCCGCTTATCCTGGAATGTGACTCAGAACCAGAGGTAAAGCAATATGTCTAATGGACACTTACTGTAATGTGTAACTGCTTCCTAGAAACAACGTATGAGCACCTTCCTCAAACGTAGAAACAACGTATGAAAAAAATGTAACCCTGAGGACAGAATGGGAGAATTTCCTCCAAGAATTAACCCATGAAACGACACAATGGAGCTTTTAATATGATCCTTCATTTTTGTCTTTGCGTAGCCAACACAAGGACCAGATGGAATATCCAGTTGTGGAATTGGAACAACATGCAAGTTCCTGTGGGGACCTGAAACTCGAAAAGGTATTGCTAAGTATAATATTTTCATGAGACATTCATACTCTATGCTGATGTGTAAGAACAAGATGGCTGGAGTGATGAGGAGGTTCCACAGCATCTGACTGTTCAGAACCATGCAGCACATGAGCCCCTTCTGCCAAGCGAGAAGAAGGACTTCATCATATACGTGAAATTATACCATGATTGTGACGGAATTCATACAATTTGTTTTCCAACTGTAAGTGCATGTAGTCGCACAATAACATTTTCTAGTTGCTCAACTAGCAACATTTGATGAATTTAAAAACATTATGAAAATAGCTCTATCTCATGGGCAATCCTTCTATAGACAACATTTGATGAATTTAAAAACATTATGAAAATAGCTCTATCTCATTGGCAATCCTTCTATAGAGTGTGGGCCATTTCACTGTTCTTGTTCAGCACTTGGTTCTGTTACTTTGTTCAGCATCTGATTCTCGTAGGAATTCAAAAACATGAAAATGTCTCTGGGTGATGTGGAGGTATACTTTATGTGTCTGTCTGTCTGTGCGTTATACAGTGTGTGTTGTTTTTCAGTGTTTTTCCTTTTAAAATAAATGAGCTGTAAACTTTTTTGTTTTAATAAAAATGTTATGAAAAGTGCAGTGGAGCCTTTTGTCATTAATCTCCATCACAATGAAAGTAGTAAACCATTAACATATATGCTCTTTAATATTAACATTTAGTAGTAAACCATTAACATATATGCTCTTTAAATTGTAAAAAAAACCCAGCTCTAAAATTGTTTTTATTTGGATGGTAAAAGACAACACACCTACAACCCACTGACCTGATTCATTTATGGCTAGAGTCTACATGAACCAGAGACAGCTACAGGTTCTGCGAGCTACAAACCCAACCTGTATCATCCTGGCCAAAACTCCAGCTCCATGAGCTACAAACCCAACCTGTATCATCCTGGCCAAAACTCCAGCTCCATGAGCTACAAACCCAACCTGTATCATCCTGGCCAAAACTCCAGCTCCATGAGCTACAAACCCAACCTGTATCATCCTGGCCAAAACTCCAGCTCCATGAGCTACAAACCCAACCTGTATCATCCTGGCCAAAACTCCAGCTCCATGAGCTACAAACCCAACCTGTATCATCTGGGCCAAAACTCCAGCTTAGTCCACACGCTGTGCACTACTCCTCACTCTACGCCACTGCCAATCAGGGTTTCTGCAGGTATCAGCAAATATAATTTCATGCTTTTTCATGCCCTTTTTCATGCCACTTTAATATGAGATTGATACTGCTCCATTGGGAGTAATTATGGGGCGTGTTTCAACCGATACAGGGGGGGAATGCAATTGGATAGACCTAACCAATCAGAGCAACGAAAAAACTTACCGTGAGATGTAGGAAGAACACACTAACCATCCTTATTCTTCACAAATGCCTTAACATTGTTTTCTTGTCTTTTGTAAGTTATTATGCCGTCAATATCTCCAACAACACTCATTAGCGAAATCTAAGAGATACATAGTAGGGTAGGCTTTTAGGAAAAAAACTGATAGCCTATATCCCCTCCGTTTTTAAAAATAATTCGGTTGAACAATGATATGCTACAAACATGTTATAAACAGCTGGGAAAGGCTGTCGCAAATCCCTCGAACAGGTGGTCAATCAGAGATTTCAAACGAACGAGGGAACAACATGTCACAATCAGTGTTGTGTGTAACGCGTTACAAAGTAACGAGTTACAGTAACGAGTTACAGTAACGTAACTACTTTTTCGAGTAAAAAGTAGTGTAACGCGCTACTACTGAAAATTTGGTAACGTAACGTAGTTCCTTTTTCATATCGGCGCGACGTTACTTTTCCCAGGGACAGATTTGACAGCAACGCTGCTTTCTCAGCTGTGTGCTTGCGCAATAGGCACACGCTCCACACGGCAGCCTACATGACAGAGGCTAGTAGCATGAAGTGCAATCATAGCTCCACACGGTACGTGACAGAAGCTGGTGGCAATTAAGAGCAATAATAGCAAGTGAGACGCAGCCAACGCTAACTCCTGAGGGATGGAGGTATTCACATTACTCAAAACTAAGGGGAGGAATGTAAGTGTTAGTTGCCAGCCTATTGATACGATTTGCACTAGCTTTGCACCAAATTTCGGAGGAGCGCCTGTTTAATGAAAGAGTATAAGGCTATAAAATAACCCCTCATATATTTTGTGTTCAACTATATGCCCACAATGTATCGAGGCTATGTTATTTGATATTGTTTCATAGGGCTTTAGTGGTGGTGTTGAAGCCTATAAGCCCAAGGTTTTCTTGTCAAGTGCTCTGTTTGTGGCATTTTTTATAATAAAGAGCACAAAAGAAATACCTGTTATGTCCTCCATAGTAGAACTTTATGTAGGCCTAC
This sequence comes from Alosa alosa, assembly GCF_017589495.1. Lineage (NCBI taxonomy): Eukaryota > Metazoa > Chordata > Actinopteri > Clupeiformes > Clupeidae > Alosa > Alosa alosa. The sequence goes on along the minus strand of NC_063212.1, from coordinate 26,640,521 downwards.
ACATTTAAGAACAGATATTGGGTTCTGCCCAAAGACGAGCAACATAAAAGTAACGTAAAAGTAACAAGTAAGGTAATAAGTTACTTTCCATAGAGGTAACTAAGTAAAGTAACGGGTTACTTTTTTGAGAAGTAACGAGTAACTAGCAAACACTACTTTTTAAAAGTAACTTCCCCAACACTGGTCACAATGCAACACGCTGTTTTCCCTTGATGAAAGTGAAACCTAGCCTAGAAATTTAGACGCACCCTAGCGGCGGCAAATAAATTTGCTCAGCCTGTACGTCTAGTATCAAACCATAGGGATTTCTAATGGCTGACGCCATGGGCGCCATCCAATCACAGCTCTATTTTGTTAGAGAGTCTTAAAATGGGCTTAACAGGATAACGACAGTCGTGGGCGACGGTGAACAACAAGGAAGGTGGCTATGGCGAACGAAGAGCGGTTGTTTGAATCGGCGTTGGCGTCAACTTTGGAGGAGTTGGACTTTTTTTTTTAAAGTTGAGCAACACAATGCACTTAAGTCATTCCTTTCAAGAAGGATGTATTTGACGTTTTGCCGACCCGGATAACGGATATGGTCGAAGGCTGGCCTATTGCATGCCTAGGCAGTTTGAAAGACAATTCTCTGCCCGCCCTTGGATTAAGCGAGGTGAATGGTTCGATTCCAGACTATACATTTCAATGATAGGATGGCCCGTCAGGCTAAGTGAAACCATGAGTTTTCCCACATCTCAACTTTGGCCAAAGTTTTCAGAAATAATCGTTTTCAGTGATAAAACCTCATTGAAATAATATGCATTTTCCATATGTGGTCTTAGAAGCCATCTGTCTCTTTCTAGCCACAGCGTTTTTGTTGCAAACATAATCAAGAATGCCCCTTAATCACTTGAATTTCCCCTGGGGATCAATAAAGTATCTATCTATCTATCTATCTATCTATACCGAGCATGGGGCATTCTATACCGAGCATGGGGCATTCTCAATTTCCCATTTTTCATTCGCCTGTACATTGTTCTTCTTGAAACACCATACAAGTTTGCTAGAAGACCTGCAGGTAGTGCATTTGAAAGGAGGCCTTCAATAGCATCTGCAGCTTTGCTTAAGACCTATAGGTAGTGCCTTTGAAAGGAGGCCTTCAATAGCATCTGCAGCTTTGCTTAAGACCTATAGGTAGTGCCTTTGAAAGGAGGCCTTCAATAGCATCTGCAGCTTTGCTTTAGCGAGGCCGTCCGAGCTCTCCCACAGTCACAGTTTCAACATCTGATACATTAACTGATGCTAGTTCAGCAGAGCTAGCTGGCAAGCTAAGAATGTCATCTGATGCTAGTTGAGCAGCGATAGCTGGCAAGCTAAGCATGTCATCTGATGCTAGTTGAGCAGATCTAGCTGGCAAGCTAAGCATGTCGTCTGATGCTAGTTGAGCAGATCTAGCTGGCAAGCTAAGCATGTCGTCTGATGCTAGTTGAGCAGATATAGCTGGCAAGCTAAGCATGTCAATCAGCTCCTGTAGGCGTTCATGGGCGTAATGCCATTGTTGACAAGTAGAGCTCCTGCTGAGCCACATCCAAAAGGTAATCTAAATCTAACATTTCATTTCTAAGAATTAAGCTTAAAGGGGTGTCAGGATTTTGGACATAGGACCTCATTTCCAAGTTAGCAAGTGTGATATTTATCAGTGGATACCGTTTTCAACACGTTTCCTCCAGTCCTTCTAGTCGCAGTTTGCAGGTGCTAGGCTAGCGCAAGTCATCAGTATGTGTTAGCCTGCCACTAAAAACAGTCTTACCCACTCCACAGTACACCCGAGGCAAATAAATTATAATGCCAGACTGGCATTATGTAAATGTCTGTGTTGATAGATTTATATCTAACATTATTCTATCCTTGCAATTTCAATGATCGCATTACATTTTGAGGGATTAGTTTCCTAGCAGCGGCGGAATTATATTAGTACTGCGCCGAAAAGTAAACAGACAAGCGCACTCCAATTGGAATACCTAGTAGTAGCCTAGGTAAAATCAGTCCGCCGTTGCTTATATGCCTACTACTAACTTCAGGGAACAAATATAACAATTGCAATGCGATGCAAGTGTAGTTTTATTTTTAACACTATTCTATCAACACAGACATGTAATTTCACCCGAAGTTGCTGCACCTTCCAATGAGCGTTGTCTGAGCTGTTATCACATCTACTTCCTTGTAATAAAATGGGCTGATACTACATAGGCCAGTCATTCCTTTACAAGACGATTTATACAGACAGTACCTTCAAGAATTTGTATTGCATTCATTGTGTCTACACTTGAGATAAATAAGTTTGGTTTTTCTTTTATCACAGACACATTTATTGGTAGATGTTTTTTCTTTACCTTGACATGTTTTGATGTATACTTCCGTCTTCATCAGAAGGTCACACGGTGGAGTAGTGTGACACGTTTTTATCAGCTGAGTACCTTCAAGAAGTTTACCGATCGCCGCCATCTTGAATTTAGTCACAATAAGTCGAGCGACGAGTACGAATGAACAGGTATGATAAGGGATCAGATTCCAAAAATAATTCAGTGTAAATGCATGGATTCCAGTTGCTTTCAGTAGCAGCAACTGAAATCCATGCATTGCCACGGAATTATTGTACTGTCTGTATAAATCGTCTTCTAAATAAACTACCAGAGCTTTTTCAAAGTTCTCAATGTCTCGTTTTAAATGTCAAGGCCCTCAGAAGTCTACCAATGAAGTCTGGAGCTACTTTGAGCCTCGTAAATGGTGTAAAACAGTGATTTATTTGCATGGCTAGGCTGATGCCCGAGGCACCCCCATCGAAAAATTGTTGGTAGCATCGGTTAACTAGCGCCAGATTTCTGAGTGCAGGGGACAAGCCGAGATGGGCTATGAGCTATACGTTCACACTCGGTATCATGTTTCAACACACTTTAGGTCAATATCACACCGGAATTCTCCTTTCAGCATACAACTTTGCATAACATTTCCAATAGACCCTTTCAAGAGAGTTCCATTATCAGCATCATAGTTGGCCCCACAAGGCTTCCGTTTTTGACATTCCATATGTTATCTTAATGCAGAGGAAGTAGATTGGGAACCCAATAGAACGTTCAAGCATTGTTTTTGTTTTTATTGTTGAAAGGGTCTATAGGCCAGTTAGCATGTTAGCCAGCACATTTTGTGTAAACTGGCTGTTTATGTTGTTTCACAGCCTTTTGCTTGTGGGTAGTCTAGTTAGTTCGCTAGAATTAATTAGACTAATAGACAAGTCTCCTGATATCGCTTTTTTTTGCAGAGCCAAAAAATTCCCACACGCTTTTCTAGCTGCGGGGCAGAGCAGTAGAGATTGATAAAGGCTATTCTATCCACTGCATTCTCCATCATGTCCAGCATCTTTTCAAGTTAGCTTACAAAATCAAAAGTTTGGCGTTGCTATGACACCAGGTTTGAGTGTGTGATTTTGAAGGGAGCAAGTGAGGAGGAGAGAGAAATCACGAGAGAGTTTGTTGGGTCCGTTCGTTTAAAAATGTCGTTGTTGTGCTACACGATAATTCTGTGGGTGCATTATTTCCACCATATTCATATTCTCATGTTTTAATCAGGGCTCCGATCCGGTTCAAGGAACGAAAACCGAAAACTTACGGAATTTTACGAGGAGCGGAAACGGAAACGAAAACAAAATGGTCTTCAACTGTTCCGGAACAGAAACGTTATTCTGAAATCCACAAAACCGGTTAATAACGTTTTTTTTTTTCGTTCTCTATATAACAGCCTAATAATTTCATTTCTGCAGTTTGAAAAAAAAAAACCTAATAAATGGACCTTTGGTCCAGATGTGTATATTTTGTCTTGCTGTTGTAATGTAACCTATCCGTCTGCCACTTCGAAGGCCAGCTCGTGAGCGTAGGCTACTGAAACTGATTTGAAATTGTTTGTAGCCTATTTTGCCTGTCCACGACTTGTCGTTTTAAAGTCGGGATTTGAAATGTTTGCGCAATTATAGCCTATTCTATGTAGAAGAGTTAAACGGGAAATTTGAGATAGGCCTTGTCAGCAACAGACAGGTTCGCTAATAAACAGGGTTGGAATTATAGCGCAAGCCTTTGAAGATCTCCATATGGATAAAACTTAGGCTACAACCAAGTAAGGAGTTTAGCACGTATCCAGAAATATTTTTGATAAGAAATTATTTATAGGCATAGGTTAGGCCTACAGTAAGTCTGTAGGCTATGGGATGGATAGCCCATCTGAATGTTTTTGGATGCTGCCTGTGATTTATTATTTTTCGGCATAGCTATGGTATAGGCTAAATCAAGGGGAAATAATGAGTACGTCTATTCTAAGGTAAAGTCCACAAAAATAGACTTGATAGGCCCACCAAACACTGCCAGAACTTTAAGAACGAACGATATTTTGCGTTCCCTGTCAGTGCTGAAGTCACACTCCTCACACACACACACACACACACACACACAGAGAATGGGTCATACACACACACCTGCAGTATCCAGAGTCATGAATATACAGCATTGAAGAATTGTGGTCACTGAGACATTTATTGTGGCTGTGTTTTAATTGTACCCATAAACTATAGCTAGCTGCATTAGTAAATGGGCTCTATATAATCAGATGCCTTGTTAAAGGGTTATATTCAGAGTTAAGTGTTGCCATTAACAGAGTTATATTCAGAGTTAAATGTCAGCCTTCTGAGACTGGGACAGAAGGTCACTTCATTTGATAAGGCCCAATTCATCTTTTCTAATGGCAACATGGTGTGTGTGTTTGTGTGCATGTGTGAGTGTGTGCATGCGTGAGTGTGTGTAAGTGTGAGTGTATGCGTGTGTCTGTGTTAGGCCCCCAAATCCTATTGTGTGTGTGATTTTATGCGTGTGTGTGTGTTTGTGTATGTGTGTGTGCGTGTGTGTGTAATACCTCTTAATGAGTAACTTCAGACAGTCGGTAGCCTCCTCAACTAGAGCGATGGTGTGTGTGTGTGTGATTTTGTGTGTGTGTGTGCGTGTGTGTGTAATACCTCTTGATGAGTAGCTTCAGGCAGTCGGTAGCCTCCTCCACTAGAGCGATGGTTGTGTGTGTGTGCGTGCGTGTGTAATACCTCTTGATGAGTAGCTTCAGGCAGTCAGTAGCCTCCTCCACTAGAGCGATGGTGTGTGTGTATGTGTGTGTGTGTGTGTGTGTGCGTGTGTGTGTAATACCTCTTGATGAGTAGCTTCAGGCAGTCGGTAGCCTCCTCCACTAGAGCGATGGCCTCCAGGAGTGTGAGCTCAGCACAGGGCTCTTCCGTTCAGAGACACCAGCTCATCGTCCACACACACTCCCGCTAGGCACGCTGGGCTGCCCTCCACCACCTACAACACACACACACACACGCATTAGTTAATCAATGAACACATGCTCGCTCAAATAGAGGAAATGTCCAGCACTTTTAGAAATTGATCCACCTGAAGAATTCCCCAGTACAGGGCTTAGTCACACAGTGTCAAGCAACCAACTAGTTAACCAATCAGGCAATTAAAGGCCGTGTTGCAGGGTTCATTTTCCAATGAATGTGTTGGTAATAAACATAACCATTGTATTTGATGTTGTTGGGTATCACAAAACGGAATATAATGCGAAAAAGTAAGTACTATTTTACAGCGGTTTGCAGTGATTCTCCTTTCCCCCACAATGCATTGCATTACGTCACCTTGGGGAGGCTACAGACCAAAGCCCACCTTGAGACCCTTGAGAGTAACGAGAGAGGAGTAAAGAGAGACGAGTAAGGGATTGTTCAGCAGTAGATTATAGATATAGACAGTGCAGATTATAGATAAATATATATATATATATATATATATATATATATATAGAGAGAGAGATAGCCTAGACAGGTAGACAGGTAGATAGATAGATAGATAGATAGACAGGTAGATAGATAGATAGATAGATAGACAGATAGATAGATAGATAGACAGGTAGATAGATAGATAGACAGGTAGATAGATAGATAGATAGCTAGATAGATCATCAGTCGTCTGCTGGTCGCGGGGTGAGCTCCTCGACCAGCGGCCAAAACGCACTCGCTTCCCTAGCGTTACAGCAGCTCTCCACCGCACTTTATATTTCTAGATCTTCTGACTAAATTTACCCGGTAGCCTACTTATCTGAACTAACAACATGATCACTATTACTAGATATAAAGTAAAATGTTGATAGTCTCTATCTCAGTGCTTCTGCATTCTCAGGTTTAAAGGTAAAGTCTCTATCTTAGTGCTTCTGCATTCTCAGGTTTAAAGGTAAAGTCTCTATCTCAGTGCTTCTGCATTCTCTTAAAGGTAAAGTCTCTATGCCATTCTCAGGTTTACGACCAGCTCTCAATCAGTGGTGACACCTATTAATTAAATGTACCCGTTCTCTAAAACCAGGTTGCATGGCGATGCCCACAGGACTTATGGTGACAGGTGTGTGTCTTTCGTCCAGCAATGCCCATCGCTTGCCCAGCAATGCCCCTGATCCGTCACTTGCCCAAGGCCCTGACCAGAACGGCCGACATACTGGGCCACAAGTTACAGTGATTCACAGACTCACCCCTGTTGAGCCACAAATCACCGGCATACCCCCCCCCCATGGGGAAATAAGTTAAATGAATATTTAGCAACCCAGTATGACTAAGAATAGTTTCTCTCACAGTAGCAAGGGTCTTGATATCAACCCAGTATGACTAATTTACCCCCAAAGGTTACAGTAATATATTTACCCCCATGGAGTAGAAGTTACAGAAAGATATTTACCCCTGGGGCAGAAGTTACAGTAATATATTTACCCCTCTTGGGGCAGAAGTTACAGTAACATATTTAGAGTAGAAGTTACAGAAAGTTACGTACACACACACACACACCACACACACACACAGGACAGCAGATGAATTCCACTCTGGGTCGATAATATGTCCACAGATATACAAACTTACATATACAAAATACACGCACATACACACACGCACACACCCACATACATACATACATACGGGACAACAGGTGTGTGTGTGTGTAAGGCAGGGCGTTACTGTTAAATAGTTTTCATTTTAGTTACATAATTTCACCACAAGATGGCAGTGAACACACAGACAGCTGAAGATGGAGGACAGTCGACTCTTTCTGGGATTAAGAGACTCTGATAGGAAGCAGCATCGAAACACACACAGACAATGTGCACACACACACAGGGGTGAAGGAGTGAAGAGGAGGAGGAATGGAGGAGGGGAGGAGAGGAAGAGGGGGAGAGGAGAGATGGAGGGGAGAAGCATAAAGCATCTGGACCGTGTCAGCACTGACAGCTCAACATCTCTGGACAGTGGAGGCCAAATCACCAATCACTTACCAGCTCCACAACTGCCAAGGGGATGGACAAGCACGTAAACACACACACACACACACACATACACAATACACACACACACTAAATGTGTAAACACGTTTATCCGATGCTTCAGAAAGGTTCCAAAATAAAATGTCTACACAGAGAACAATAAACACATCAAACATGCATGAAACACACACACACACAGCTGTCTTGCTTATAGCGTGCAGGGAGACGTGTGTGTTCCCTGGCTGGTGTGTGTGCTGGTGTGTTATGTGATGATGTGTGTGATATTCAAATCTATTCCAGTCCCGCCAGGATTTTGCCTTTTTTGAGATTGTTGCTAAAATGCCTGATTTCGGAGCAACTTTTCTAAAACATTGCAGTGTTTTTAGGCGTTATTAGGTGTTTTTTTTTTTTAATTGAGGGCAACTAAGGGTAGTAAGACCAAAAATCTAAATTTGTAGAACTGTCAAAAACAGACAGTCACCCCCCTAAAACATGTCATATGTTTCAATACATTCATATATTTTGGAATTCATATTAACACTAATGATACACTAACAATAATGTGTTTTTTAGCTTTTTTTTAATTACGAAAATAGACACTCTAATAACCTTATGTGCAATTTTGGGAACTCTATGATGAATGGAACTGAAATAGATGACAATCGAAAACTCGCACGATCTGGACATTTAATCTGGACATTTTATCATAACTCGGCTTTTGATGGTTGCCGCTTTGGGTCGAATCAGTGACGCATGCACATCAGTTCAAAACCAGGCCATTTATTTTCATTTGTTTATCACTAGGTGGCAGTCTCGCCAGGTCTCGCTAGATCACTTCCAGGAAACTTTACAGGCAACACTTCATATTTCATGAAAGACGCTATATCTCCATTTCTAGGAAGAAAACAGGGATTTTGATGAAAACTAGCCACTGTTTAGCTTGGGGTTTCTCAGGAACAGTAACGGTTTGTACCCACTGAGAGCTTAAAGTCTCACCTTTCAAATGAGCCATAGTATGTGTCCATAGCTATAACATAGAATACGCTGTGGCTCTACAAAAAACAATGAAACCATGGTGGCCTATAGCGTTAGTGTTCTATGTATTGTCATCAAAACTGCAGAGGAACGAACAAGTTATAGGGCAGTCTCTGGTGTCTGCAGAAGGGAGTGTGGCATCTGACTCAATATTCTGTGCTACGGACTGTGGTGGTAGATGAAATTTCACGGGGAAACTATGAAAATTAGTCAAAATTGTTTGGACAAAATTGCAAGGTCGCCCAGAATTTGCGGGGATGGTTGAATTTGCGTTAATTGTTGCGTTTTTTGCGATCACGTATTCCTGGGACTGATATTTGTGGTCCCTTCTCCTGATAACATCAGCATGTGTTTCCTGCTAGAGGTTTTAGTGAGTCAGTTGTGACTGTGTGTGTGTGTGTATGTATGTGATTCTAGATCAGTAGTCTAGCCCATAAACGGTGTGTGTGTGTTAATATGCGATTCTAGATCATTAGTGTAGCCCTGCTTGGTTAATAAACAGTGTGTGTGTTTGTATGCGATTCTAGATCAGTAGTCTAGCCCTGCTTGGTTAATAAACGGCGTGTGTGTGTGTGATTCTAGATCAGTAGTCTAGCCCTGCTTGGTTAATAAATGGTGTGTGTGTGTTAGAGCCCGTCCGATTTATCGGCGGGCCGATATTATCGGCCGATATTAGGCATTTTCCAAACTATCGGTATCGGCATTTATAATGGCCGATAAATTAATATTTTAAAATAAAATAAAAACGGACGAAACACCCTTCAACCATGTTATGAGTGTTGGCGTTGTATAGTTTGTCCACCAGAGGGCACTATACACCGTCCCTGCTGGCAACACTCATGTATAACGCGCCACACATCCTGCAACCTGCTGATCCAGCCAGAGTCGGGCAGAGAGAACCAGTTATCCGCGAGTGAGATCATCAGTGAAGTGTGTTCATGGTTGGTCACGAGACATACATTGCTTGAATAACAATTAAAAGAACATCCCCATCAGTTCTCTTAACTCAAATAAGCATGACAAAATTCGTGAAAACAATGTCCAGTTTTGCTGCTGTTAAATAAGCCGAGAGTGAAGCGGAATTAGCTAGTAATTACGTTACGTTGTTACAGTGTAGTTGACTGTCTGTCCTTTTAACTTTTGACAATGTGACTGAAGATGTATTTCTTTAATATCGTGACAGTTATAGCAGTGAGACGTATCATCTCTCCCCGGCCTGTTATTTTGAAAGCGTATGTTTTACAATTTGCAGTATGACGTTATCCATTGCTAAATTATGGCTCATCATAGACTAGCTAACCACAAAGCTAGCTAATGCCATGACTATCAGTGGAAGACCGCTAACGTTAACATTAATGAGCTTGGAAACCACAACGAACTTATTCTGCCTAAATAAAGTAATGATTACTGTATTTATAACTAGTATATCTGTAGTTACAGTCGCTGCATTGTAAAATGTAAGTTAGACGTGCGTGGAGTGAATATTTAGACATAGAGAAAAAGTATCAAACGTAGCTTGTGCAAAACGTAGCTTGTGCATAAAAGTTAGCTTTTCTTTTACACCTGTGTGAAATCCAATGACGCCAAGTGTGCGTTTCAGACTGTCGCAGCCGCAGCCGTTTCAGCCGCAGCATAAACGAGTTACATAATGGATTTAGATCACTAAATAGTAGGTTTTAGAAGGCAGGCAGCAACTGATGATTGAAAATGGTTTGATGTAGCTTGATGGAAATAAGTGCAGGTAAAGGGATAAGCAAGCTGACATTGTAATTATAAGGTAGCTTATAAGGCAATAGGGACTAATTATTACACACGCACACTCAAAGACTAAGTTTCATATCTTAAGTTTCTATTTTTATACATTTTATTTATCAGAACTTTAATATATTTTGATGTTCCTCTGTTCCACTGTGACAATATTATTTAAAAATAAACAAGTTTGTTTTTAAAATGCATTATCATATTATTTTAGTCAATACTCATAAATAACTACAAATAACTAATGTTAGGGAAATCTGTTAATGTTTTATTGCGCGTTTCTGAAAAAAAAAAATATATATATATCGGCCGATATATCGGATTTTTAAATCAACAAATATTTGTATCGGTATCGGCCTTCAAAATCCTTTATCGGTTGGGCTCTAGTGTGTGTGTATGTGATTCTAGATCAGTAGTCTAGCCCTGCTTGGTTAATAAACGGTGTGTGTGTGTGTGCGTGGATGTGATTCTAGATCATGATTCCGCTCAGGGCTACACACACACACACACACACACACACACACACACACACACACACACACACACACACACACACACACACAAACAAACACACACAAACACACACACACACACACACACACACACACACACAAACACACACACACACACACACACAGTTTATTCTCCCGTCAGTGATGCTGTGCAGTATAGCTGTCCGAGAGGAGGGCACAGCCCTATATGGAGCAACACTGTGTGTGTGTGTGTGTGTGTGAGTGTGTACATATGTATAAGTGTGTGTGTGTGTGAGTGTGTGTGCGTGCGTGTGTATGTATGTGTGCGTGGGTGTGTGTGTGTGCGTGTGTGTGTGTGTGTGTGCATATGTATAACTGTTTGTGTGTATGTGTGTGTGTGTGTGCATATGTATGAGTGTGTATGTGTGTGTGTGTGTGCATATGTATGAGTGTGTATGTGTGTGTGTGCCATTCCTCACATACAGTCGAACAGAGAAACTCACAGCACTTCCCAAAAAAGGAGGGGAAAGCTTTTAGAATATTCACATGGACACACACACTCATACATACACTCACTCACACACACACACAGACACTTACACACACACACACACACAAACTCATACACACACTCACTCACACACACACACACACACACACACTCACACACACACACGGCTAGAGCAGACACACACACACACACACACAGACACACACTCACACACACACAGACACACACACATGGCTAGAGCAGACACACACACACACAGACACACACACTCACCAACACATACACACACACACACACAGCTAAAGCAGACACACTAATGCTAATACTTCTGAAAGGTCACTCAGTCCATCGTAAACAGCAGGCTGATGAAGTCAGTGGTGTGTAGGAGTTCTAAAGCACTAACCTGACAGAGAACCGGTGCTGAGGGTTTGTTCTCTCACTGTAGAACGGTTCTCTATTCTGCTCTAGAGGAACCATGTGGATCCTCAGACAGAAGCTCTAGCAAGTGGAGTCAAAGTGCAACACAAGAACCGAGACATGTACCACAAGAACCCAGACATGTACCACAAGAACAGGGACATGCACCACTAGAACCGAGACATGTACCACTACAACAGAGACATGTACCACAAGAACCGAGACATGTACCACAAGAACCCAGACATGTACCAGTATACCACAAGAACCCAGACATGTACCACAAGAACAGAGACATGTACCACAAGAACCGAGACCAGTGTGCCAGTGTACCAGGTGTTTAACTCTTCACCTAGCTCTCTCACACACACACATGCACACACACACTCACCAAGCTCTCTCACACACACACATGTACACACATGCACACACACTCACACATGCACACAAAGACACACTCACCAAGCTCTCTCTCATACACACACATGTACACACACCTAGCTTTTTATACACACACACATGTACACCCATGCACAGACACCTAGCTCTCTGACACACACACATGCACAGACACCTAGCTCTCTCACACACACACATGGACACACACACACCTAGTTCTCTCACACACAACCATGCACACACACTGAGCTCTCTCACACACACACATGCACACACACACACCTAGCTCTCTCACACACAACCATGCACACACACTGAGCTCTCTCACACACACATACGCGCACACACATGTACACACACAAACACTCACCTAGCTCTCTCACACACACACATGCACAAACACCTAGCTCTCTCACACACACTGGAAAGGGGTGCTGGCTGGCTGCCTCTCTGAGTTTCCATGGTAACGGCCCCCCTGCCCCTCTAAAATGGGAAGCGGTTATGACTTCATCTTCTCTGTACTCAATCCAGGTCTCCCGAAACGTCTCAGGCAAACCCCCCTGCCTTATAAGGACATCAGAATCCCCAGCACACACACACACACACACACAGAGTAACTCACGCCTCTCATTCCTGAGCACAGCACACAGGAAACACACACACATGTACACAAACACACTTGCAGCTCTCCCATACAAACATACAAACACAGCTCACACAGCTGTACAAAATCCATATATACACTTTAGTGTGTGTGCGTGTGCGTCTGTGTGCATGTATGCGTGCGTCTGTGTATGTGTGTCTGTGTGTGTGTGTGTGTGTCTCTGTGTACATGATGTATGTGTGTGTGTCTCTGTGTGCATGATTTATGTGTGTGTGTGTCTGTGTGCATGGTGTGTGTGTGTGTGAGAGTGTGTGTTTGTGTGTGTATGTGTCTCTGTGTGTTTGTGAGTGTGTGTGAGTGTACTCCAGCTGTTTCAGGCAGATCTGGGTAAATGTTTGTCAGGATGACTGTGAGTGACGTTCCAGACTGACCCCAGCAGCAACACACACCCTGCTGGTAAGGCCCACAGACTGCAGATTTAACCCAATGTGTGTGTGTGTGTGTGCGTTCGTGCTTGTGTGTGTGTGTGTGAGAGTGTGTGTGTGTGTGTGTTGGGTTATGGGATGGTGAGGGTGTGTGTGTGTTGGGTTATGGGATGGTGAGTGTGTGTGTGTGTTGGGTTATGGGATGGTGAGGGTGTGTGTGTGAGTTTAGTTGTGGGAGACCAGTGATTCTAGAATTGTATGCTGCTGTTTGTTATGGAAGCAAACACAGTGTTGTTGCATAGGGACGGAGCACTGCGCTTCAGAACACAGCATGGGATTCCATCTCCTGACACACACACACACACACACACACATCCACGCACACACACACAGACACAGCATTTCTGCAGCATTGAAAGTGCCCAAGAGCATGCATTAGTGTTGCAAGGTGTATCGATACTAAAAAGGTATCACGATGCCTTCACGCAAAAAACGATACGATTTCCAACGTTTTTAGAATCGATACTTTATTAAAATAATAACATTATGTGTCTGTATGAACTGCTGCTCTCTGCTCCTTGCACGCATATAGGCAAGTGGGCGTGTCAGGCAGGCAGCTCTGAGTGAGTGAGTGCGCAGTAACGTCAACATAGTTCTTTGCCGACAGTCCTCGGCCTTGTGGATAAAACAAAAGGTGATGTGAAATCTGGACTGGAATTATTTTGGATACATCGCGAATAGTGAAGGCAAGCCATCAGGTACACAGAGGCCCGTTTGTGAAATATGTTTCAAAGTCATTTAAAAGCAGTAGGCTATGCATGGAACTTGGCTAAACACCTCGCAGACATCCCAACATTTTTAAAGAGTTCAAAGAACGACAGGTTGACGAATATGCTATAGAAAACACGACTACATGGTTAGTGCCAAGTTCTTCTCTTCTGTTTTAGTCTAGCCTAAGTGAAACAAGTATGGTTCTCTGGGATAAAGCGAACCTTCCTTCATCACTGAATTTTGACGAGGCATAACCAGCTGTAGGCTAATCATTTTGACGAGACATAACAAGCTGTAACGTGCTAACGTGATGAAAGCGCAATGTTCACGCCAGAATAACATTACCAACACTACCAAACAATCTATTTCATGTTCGGTCAGTACTACTGTATTTGTCATGGCATGTAGACTGCAATTTGTTCAATAAGTATTGCCCAGATGTAGGATAGGCTACCCGAAATGCGCTAATTAAAGCCCACAGCATATATTACCACTAAAGCGTGTTGAGTCCTAATAATAATAGCGGCTTATTGTTACGTGGTAGCAAATCATGTTATCAAAGAAATAGACGTAATGTAGGAATGCACTCAGACATATTGCAACAGGTATTGGTGTAGGCCTATCTGACGAAGACCTGGGTGGTTGGAACGTTGTACTTGCACACTGGGCGCAAAGAAGACTATCCTCACATTTTTCCCTTTGCAACTGTCAAAGAAATCCCATGAACACGGGAAGTCTTAGGGTAGCCTATACTGTACATCAGATGGCCTAAAGATTAGCCTCCTCTGCATAGCATTCAGTGATTTGCATGCAGTAATTTCAACACTGACCTTGATCTAGCTTAGTTTGGCTATTTAAAGCTACTTTATTGCCAAAACACAACACAATGTAAATGAACTATAACAAACAATAAAGGATTTAATCACACAGGTTTACTATTTTACTGACTATAAAAAATAATAATTATGTAGTAAGTTTAGAAGTTTAGAACCCAGAATTGACCTGCACACTACAAAAGTGCACCGAATTCAACACAAATGACTCAATACACTTGGAGGAGGTATGAGTCCTTTCTTTTCCAGATATCTAGGATTTCGCCTTAGTATCGTTTCAGTATCGAGCATCATGATATTTATGGCAGGTATCATATCGAAGTCATAATTTCGGTATCGTAACAACACTAGCATGCATGGTAGTCTCCATCATTCTGAAATGATAAAAACAACCAACAGTTTTCCTAGATCTGGCCACTCAGCCAAACTGAGTAATCTGGGACAGATGGCCTAGGTCAGACAGGTAACCAAGGGCCAAAGTCAAAGTCAAAGTCTGCTTTATTGTCAATTTCTTCACATGTCAAGACATACAAAGAGATCGAAATTACGTTTCCCACTATCCCACGGTGGAGACAAGACATATTTTACCAATTAGGTCCACAGACAAACATAACATTCAAGTAAACAATATAAAAAGTAAAAATAAGAAGGCACATATAATGAAGAAATAAGAGCAGCAAAATTTGGGTTGAAATTGTGCAATTGTGCATACAGTAGACAGTCAATATAATAGTGCAAAAGTCAGGCCAATAAAAGGCTGAGGTAGTTCTATTTGACCTAAGTATGCATGTGGCATAGTGGTGCAAGTTATGTAAGAGCAGCAGAAGTGTGTTCAGAAGTGTTCAGGACAACAGGACAACAACAACAAGTTGCAAAGTGTGCAAGTGTACAAGTGGGAGTGCAAGGCAGCCATTGTGGGTCCAAAGTCCAGGATGTTATGTAGCTGAGGGTGGAGGGGGGGGAGGGGGAGAGAGTTCAGCATCCTAACAGCCTGGTGTATGAAGCTGTTGGTGAGTCTGGTGGTGCGGGAGCGCAGCTTCCCAATGGTCACTATGTTCTTTTGTGAAGATGAGAGAAGCGTACAGAAGGACAAACATCAGTGCAACACACCAATTAGGCCTTTATGGTACGTAGGCATGTGTGTGTGTGTGTGTGTGTGTAAGAAACCAGCACTGAGCTGCCCTGACCAGGCGTGTGTGTGTAAGAAACCAGCACTAAGCTGCCCTGACCAGGCGTGTGTGTGTGTGTGTGTGTGAGAAACCAGCACTGAGCTGCCCTGACCAGGCGTGTGTGTGTAAGAAACCAGCACTGAGCTGCCCTGACCAGGCGTGTGTGTGTGTGTGTGTGTGTGTGTAAGAAACCAGCACTGAGCTGCCCTGACCAGGCGTGTGTGTGTGTGTGTGTGTAAGAAACCAGCACTGAGCTGGGTGTGAGTGTGTGTGTTAGTGCACTGTGTGTGTGTGTGTGTGTGTGTGTGTGTGTGTGTTAGTGATCTGTGTGA
>NC_063212.1:26596926-26619426 GCF_017589495.1 Alosa alosa | reverse complement strand
CCTAACCTGGGAACCCTGAATATGCTTTATGCTTCACTATAAAAAAGCCAAAATAAAGTTCACAATAAAAGTTCAAAATAAAACCACTTGCTTTTTACTTTTTACTTTTACTTCAAATACTTAAGTACATTAAATATCAGAAAATTACTTTTGATTCCTTAAGTACAGTATATATCAGATACTTTAAGACTTTTACTTAAGTAATATTCTAAAACAGTGGTCCCCAAACTTTTTCTTCCGAGGGCCAGCTTACTATGCCTGGCTGTAAGAGAGGGCCAGAGACTCGGAGTATATCAGTAACCATAAATAGCTTAGTACTGTGAACAACAGCAGTCTACCTTAGTTGAATATTCCATTACATTTAATCTATAGGCTATTGCAATTTAATACCATTGTTAGCTGTGTTTATATTGCCATCATGCAAATTAAATAATAAAAAGACACTTTTTGATCAGTGCATTTAACCAAAAAATTAGTAACTGAACACAAATTAAATAATACTAATAAAAAGATCGGTTTTTGCATTCAAAAAAAAAGAACCAAAAGTATTGCAGCTAAGTATTAGCATGTAGTCCCAAAAGTATATTTCATTAAAAATGTGTGAACTCTGAACACTGAATATGTAAAGTTCTCAAACTATGAGAATTTTATGAAGTGCTGAAGTGGTCTGAAATGACCACCATTCTAACTTTCACTCACCTGAACTTGTGAACATTGTATGAACATTTGAACAAATAAAAATAATTATCCCAGAAAGTCCCAGAAATATGACTTGAATATAAGTTAGTTAGTTAGTTATTAACAATTCATTTATAAACTTTTAGAATACTTTGAGCACTGATGGCATAGGCCTCTTACATTGTTTGCATAGGCCTACATTTCATTCCGTTTTTGATGGCAAACGCGAAACAGCGCCAAAACAACCACCAGTGGACAAAAAAGAGTATTACACGTGTATTGTTAAGACTCGCCATAGAGAATGAATTGACGAGGTTGTAGTTTGACGATGTCGTACTCCCGTGCGGGCCGGTTGCTATATACCACGGACATGTTTTGGGGGGCCACCCAAAATGAGGTGGCGGGCCGTAGTTTGGGGACCACTGGTCTAAAAGGTAACTTTCACTTCTACCAAAGTCTTTTTCTAGTACAATACTTGTACTTTTACTCAAGTATTGCTTTCTACTACTTTATACAACACTGACTCTGATACAGGTTAGTTATGGTCCACTCTGATACAGGTTAGTTATGGTCCACTCTGTTGCACTGATACTAATACAGGTTAGTTATGGGTCCACTCTGATACAGGTTAGTTATGGTCCACTCTGTTGCACTGATACAGGTTAGTTATGGTCCACTCTGATACAGGTTAGTTATGGTCCACTCTGATACAGGTTAGTTATGGTCCACTCTGTTGCACTGATACTAATACAGGTTAGTTATGGGTCCACTCTGATACAGGTTAGTTATGGTCCACTCTGTTGCACTGATACAGGTTAGTTATGGTCCACTCTGATACAGGTTAGTTATGGTCCACTCTGATACAGGTTAGTTATGGTCCACTCTGTTGCACTGATACAGGTTAGTTATGGTCCACTCTGATACAGGTTAGTATGGTCCACTCTGATACAGGTTAGTTATAGGTCCACTCTGATACAGGTTAGTTATGGTCCACTCTGATACAGGTTAGTTATGGGTCAGCTCTGATACAGGTTAGTTATGGTCCACTCTGATACAGGTTAGTTATGGGTCAGCTCTGATACAGGTTAGTTATGGTCCACTCTGATACAGGTTAGTTATGGTCCACTCTGATACAGGTTAGTTATGGGTCCACTGTGTTGCACTGATACTGATACAGGTTAGTTATGGGTCCACTGTGTTGCACTGATACTGATACAGGTTAGTTATGGGTCCATACAGGTTAGCTGTTAAATGCAGATGCTGTAAGCCGTGGGATTAAACAGACCATCTTAGAACCATCTCAAACACACGCACACACACACAAACGCACACACACAGACCATCTTAGAACTATCTCAAACACACGCACACACACACAAACGCACACAAACACAGACCATCTTAGAACCATCTCAAACACACGCACACACACACAAACGCACACACACAGACCATCTTAGAACCATCTCAAACACACGCACACACACACAAACGCGCACACACACAGACCATCTTAGAACCATTTCAAACACACGCACACACACACAAACGCACACACACACAGACCATCTTAGAACCATCTCAAAACGCACACACACACAAACGCACACACACAGACCATCTTAGAACCATCTCAAACACACGCACACACACACAAACGCACACACACACAGACCATCTTAGAACCATCTCTTCATTTATGGGCTGAGCATCTAATGTCATCACAGAAGAGTGGTCATGACAAAGGAGCTCTTTCTTTCTCCTCAGAACACAGAAGTGGCCTCACACACACACACACACACACACACACACACACACACACACACACACACACACACACGACACGCACACACACACAAACACAGAGAGGTCCTGGCAGGGGAGCCACTCTTAAGTGCTCTATTTAAGGCAAGACTCTGGGCTGTGGGGTTCAACTAAATTACACACACACACACACACACACACACACACACACAGACACACACATTATATACACACACACACAGACACACACTATCAGTAGCAGCACAATGGAGGGGTGTGTATGGTAATGGAAACACCGCAACACGGAGCGGGACCTACAGAAATCAACATGTACAGAGTCAACAGGCACATGAACCAATCACAGAGAGCCATCAGGCACCTGAACCAATCACTGAGAGAGCCATCAGGCACCTGAACCAATCACTGAGAGAGCCATCAGGCACCTGAACCAATCACTGTCAATGTTGGTGAGTTCACAGAGGCCACTTTACAGGTAACTGGGTATGCGGGCGGGCGTGCGTGCGTGTGTGGGTACGTGCGTGTGTGCGTGGGTACGTACGTGTGTGCATGGATGTGTGGGTACGTGCGTGCGTGCGTGTGTGTGTGTGTGTGTGCGTGGTATTGACGTGCGCAGGTGTGGGTGTGTGCATGCGTGTGTGTGTGTGTGTGCCTGCGTGGGTGTGTGGATACGTGCGTGCGTGGGTGTGTGTGTGCGTGTGTGGATACATGTGGGTGTGTGCGTGCGTGCGTGTGTGGATCACGTGGATACGTGTGGGTGTGTGTGTGTGTGGATACATGTGGGTGTGTGCGTGCGTGTGTGGATACATGTGGGTGTGTGCGTGCGTGTGTGGATACATGTGGGTGTGTGCGTGCGTGCGTGGGTGTGTGGATACGTGGATACGTGCGTGTGTGCGTTCGTGGGTGTGTGCGTGCGTGCGTGGGGATGTTGATACGTGCGGTGTGTGCGTGCGTGTGTGGATACGTGCATGTGTGCGTGGGTGTGTGCGTGCGTGTGTGGATACATGTGGGTGTGTGCGTGCGTGGGTGTGTGGATACGTGGATACGTGCGTGTGTGCGTGGGTGTGTGCGTGCGTGCGTGGATACATGTGGGTGTGTGCGTGCGTGTGTGGATACATGTGGGTGTGTGCGTGCGTGGGTGTGTGGATACGTGGATACGTGCGTGTGTGCGTGGGTGTGTGCGTGCGTGTGTGGATACATGTGGGTGTGTGCGTGCGTGGGTGTGTGGATACGTGCGTTCGTGGGTGTGTGCGTGCGTGTGTGGATACATGTGGGTGTGTGCGTGCGTGGGTGTGTGGAATCACGATGCGTTAATTGGGTATTAATGCGTCGCGTGTGTGAATGCGATGCGTTCGTGGGTGTGATGCGTGCGTGTGTGGATCACGTCGCGGTGGCGTGGGTGCGTGCATTAAGGTGTGTGGATGCGTGGATACGTGGATACGTGCGTGTGTGCGTTCGTGGGTGTGTGCGTGCGTGCGTGGGGATGTTGATACGTGCGGGTGTGCATGTGTGCGTGGGTGTGTGATTGCATGGGTGTGTGGGTACGTGCGTGCGTGGGTGTGTGTGTGTGTGGGTGGGTGCGTGCGTGTGTGGGTGTATGGATACGTGTGTGTGTGCGTGGGTGGGTGCGTGCGTATGTACACATGCGCGTGCATGCTTGTGCTTGTCCAGAAACATCCTCTCACTTCTCTCACAAACACACTGCTCTGCTTGCTGTCTGTTCCTAGGAGGCTAAGCACAGCTCCCCTGATTAGCTCAGGGGACTGTTGAGTTTACAGACGCTATAAACAGGACCAGTTGTGTCCGCTGGGACGCCCATGGTGCACCAGAGGCCAGTGACTAGAAATCTCCGGCTGAGCTAAAGGGCAGCAGCTAAAGGGCAGCGAGGGGAACTACAGCGAGCGGAACTAAACCCAGGGGAACTACAGACAGAGGAACTAAACCCAGGGGAACTACAGACAGAGAAACTAAACCCAGGGGAACTACAGACAGAGGAACTAAACCCAGGGGAAGTACAAACAGAGGAACTAAACCCAGGGGAAGTACAAACAGAGGAACTAAACCCAGGGGAACTACAGACAGAGGAACCACAGCCAGGGAGATAAAAACAAGAACTGCCTCTCAGCACGGCCTGAAGTCATTCTGCTTTCATTACTTCAAGATCCTGGACACACAGATCCTTCACAGATCAGCACTCATACTGTACATATAGAACACAGATCCTTCACAGATCAGCACTCATACATACAGAACACAGATCCTTCACAGATAGGCACTCATACATACAGAACACAGATCCTTCACAGATCATCACTCATACATAGGTCTACAGAACACAGATCCTTTACAGGTCAGCACTCACAGATCATCACTCATACATACAGAACACAGATCCTTCACAGCTCAGCTCTCACAGATCAGCACTCATACATCCAATCACATCATACATCTTTCTCCAGGAGGAGGGCGAGAGGGATGGGAGAGGCTGAGCACGGGTCAATATGGAGCTGGACAAAATGTTTATCTTTGTGATTTTTGTCAATCTGACATTAACTTTTTCCGCCACCACAGCACTGTTTAGCCGTTCCATAAACACAGAACACACAGCACTGACCGAGGTCAGGCTATTAATCTAAATAACACGAGCTCCATCTCCGCGAGCCGACCCTGCGGGTGACTGCGCCCAAAGCATTAATAACCGCGCGCACATCCCAGTCCCAGCCGCGAGAGCTTGTTTAGAAATGTGTGCACGAGTGATAACGGAACGCTCATTCTCTGCCCACGAGCTCCCCTTGGCTTTACCATATAAGGGCGCAGGGTCTCGAGCTGGTGTGAGCGGCGCGTTAGGGCTGGAAAAGTCCGTTTAGACAAAAACAAGCTCGGCTCGCCTTTTCGAATCAATTAACTGCCGCGTGATGACTCAAGAGCAGGTCAGCTCACAGGACTAAGTACTGGTGTATGGAAATACCCCACAGCACAAGTTGATCAGCTAACCGTTACCTGTGCGCTTATGAGATCAGCCCCCAACTTCACTACTCACTACACAGAACATTCCACTGTGCATTGGAAAGGTAGAGTAAAGGTCATTGCTCTGTTGTATATAATATATAAATATAGCCATATCCAAGACCTACTTGAAGCAATCTTCCTATAATAGCACAGAACTGTTCTGGTGGTCACATATGGACAAATTCTCATTCCACGTTTCCAAGTGTCCGAGTTTAAGAGTTCATATCAGCATTACACAGGTGATCTTTACCGTCGTAACAAAATCCTACGCACACGCTGCATAGCCTCGAGAGCCTACCAACTGCTATATAAAAGGTAGACCGACAGAACAATTTCCATCCTTAAACATCCTCAAAAAACGATAGTCTGACTGCTTTATTACACGATCACTGCTACCAAGACTATCAATATCAGCAGCGTTAATAAAGCAATACGTCATTCTTCTTTTTCTTCTTCTAATTATTATTATTAGTAGTATGATGATGATGATGATGATGATGATGATGATTATTATTATACCTGGTCGATTTGTATGGGGCGGTGCGCATCCCCGTCGCTCTGGCGGAGGCTGAATCCCCAGGGCGCGCCCCCGCGTACCGTCAGGCAGAAGTAATCCCCTGTGCCCATGCTACCGGAGCTCGCGGTCAGCCAACGCTCATCAAGTGGCACAGGAATGAGAAGACTCCAAACTCCTCACTGAAGCGCGAGCAGCGGACCGACCCATACCAGCAGCCTCGCGGGTCCGGCCCGCTCCGACGTCACGGGGAGGAACCGGCCAAATAAGTCCATCTGCAGAAGAAAACTAAACACACACACATTCTCTCTCTCTCAAACACACACATATACAGGTTGGAAAGATGCCAAACTGTGCGTATTGTGGTCCCCATGATCGGACTACGGCAACGAACTGTTTTCTCCCCTGTTGCTCATGTTGCCAATAAGCGAAAGTAGCCTAATGTGACGACACCTTCGGCATGTTAGACGGCACGTCTAATGCCAAAAGAAGGAAAGTCTTCCACTGAAATTGAATACACCCGCTGTTTCGATCAATAGATTGATAGATAGAAACGTTAAGACCTAAATAGACACAAATAAGCTGGAAGCATTTTCAGACTTTGAAGCAGTGAGGATGATGTCACTGAACACACTTGCAGAGCGGTCAGTAACCAAGGATCTTAAAATACCCTGATCTTCATATAAACTTGAAAGATGTGTTTTCCTACTTTATTTACAAAACGGATAGGCTACTAGTTTGTAAACCACCAGTCAGTTGAATGATTTTTTTGGTTTTTTTTTGTCCTTTGTCTTGTTTTGTTTTGTTTGTTGTCTGTGAGTTTACTTCAAACTATGAGTTGAGTTTCTTTATTTAGTGGTTTGTGTATTGGAACACAAGTTATACTTGAGCTTTGATGCAAATAACAACCTTGCTTTAAGTTCAATAAAGCATTGAGAAAAAAAAGTAACCAAGGATCTTTTGGAGCACTGTCAAAGCTTGGGCTTATTCGACTGTATAGGCCCTGACTCAGACACACACATGCTGTAACTGCAGATTAGTTATAGCCTAGATGTGCTTTCCATCAATCCAAACATTACGTAATCATTTAGCAGCATTCACACATTGATATGACGTGCTTAAAACAGCATGGTTGTCACAATTGATGAGCAACGTTGTGTCTCTGTACTATATTAGGGAGATCTGACCTTATGGAGCCCAATATGCCGCACATAAAGATTGGGATAAATGGTAGATAATTGGGATAAATGCAGAGACCAAATGTCCCTCACGGGATCAAAAGTGTCAACAACAGCTCGTGCAGGCCGTGGTTCTGTCCAAACTCTACCATTGCAATGCATTGTTAGCTGGCCGGCCTACCTGCTTGCATAGTAAAATCATTACAGATGATTCAGAATGCTGCAGCAGCTTGTCTGGCCTTTTCTCAGCCTAAAGAAGACACATGGAACTCCTCTGTTAGATGGAACTCCTCTGTTAGTTACTCTCCCATGGCTTCCTATAGCAGCCAGAATTACATTCAGATCCCATTCTCTGGCCTATAGGACACACACTGGATCTGCACTTTGCTATCTGAATTCCGTGATCAAACTCTACGTCCCCTCTCGTCCACTGCGGCAAGGGCGTAGGTTTGGTCTCAGCTTTGGTGGGGACACATCCCCAACTCCTGTTGTCACAATACCAACATTAGTGTTTCAATACCAATACTAAGTGAAGAATCTCAATTTCGATACTTTTGCGATTTTTTAAAACTTGATTTGGTTTGTGTGATTTGTGAGATCATTCACATCAGTGGCAATCATAGAATTTGATTGACCCTCCACACACACACACACACACACACACACACACACACACACACAAACACAGACATACATAGAAAGTGATGGTTGTCATCAGTGTTGGGCAAGTTACTTCAAAATCGTATTATGTATTACTCATTACTGTACTTTCAAAGTAATTTGTTACATTACAATATGTATCTGAATTGTAAGGCATTACACTACTATTGTATTCCTTTTAAGTTACTTTTACCAAAATATCTAGAAATATGAATTTGGAATTCTAAATGCAGTTTATTATGCTCAATGCAGCTCATTGCACTTCTAATGGAGGGTGATGTGGTATAACATAATGACTGAGCTAGGCTTCAGGCTAACAACAGTAGAATGCAATAGGCACAGTGATGGCTCATGATGCAATACAAGGAACAATCATAGCCAGAATTTTGTTAAAAGCAGACCAAAGGTCAAAGTCTGGTCAATTGTGATAGAAATGCTGTAACTTAGGCTTAGGCCTACTCATTCAAATTAACAGAGAGCCCACTACCTGTATATTGCAACCCAAAACTTAGACATGTCAAGATTTCTGAAACATGTAATATGTATTTCAAATACAAAATAGTATTTTGTAATTTTTATTTTATTGTGTTGAAGGAAATGGCTCTGTATTTTGTATCAAAATACTTTATTGGTGTGTATTTTTGTATTTTAAAAATACTGCAAAATACTATGTGAAAAACACTAAAAAAAGTAGATACTACTTGATGAATAATTGGTAATTAGGCAACAATGGTTAATGTTTATCGCAATCAGCTAATGTGAGAACAGCTGTGTTCAACGACATTCACAGCTTTTCAGTGACGGCCTTTTGCTGAAGCTTCAGCTCTGGTCTGAAGTATAAGTATATACACTCTTTTGATCCCGTGAGGGAAATTTAGTCTCTGCATTTATCCCAATCTGTGAATTAGTGAAACACACTCAGCACACTACACAGTGAACACACAGTGAGGTACCCACTAATCACGGCGCAGTGAGCTGCCTGCAACAACAGCGGCACTCAGGGAGCAGTGAGGGGTTAGGTGCCTTGCTCAAGGGCACTCCGCCCGTGCCGTGCCTACTGATCGGGTTTGAACCCGCCAACCCTCCGGTCACAAGTCCGGCGCTAACCAGTAGGCCACGGCTGCCCTGAAGCACTGGTGTGAAGTCGACGCATGAAGTAAAGATGAGCAAGGTTACCTGTGCAAGTTCACATAAGGACACCGACAAAGGCAACAATGTCCTTTTGTATCCAAGCCAATTAACAGAAAAAATGTCAGACATCTCAATGAACCACAATGACATCAATAGATGGTAAGGTGTTGAGTGTGTTTGAATTCCCTTCCTTGTAGCATCCTTTTCTGCATTGCACAGTGGGGAGAAGTTACATTACATTACATTACATTTGGCTGACGCTTTTTAACCAAAGCGACTAACAACATGGTAAACAGTAAGTTTTAGAACAATTCTCACAATTTTAGGACAGTTTAAAAACATTAGAGTACAGTAAGAATAACTGCGTCGGTGAGTGCTGTTTTTAACAGTTACTTGTCAGTTTAAAACGGCTGGTGAGTGCTAGGATCAGTAAGACTTGTTGTAAGTGTTGCTATGAGAGTAGATGTTCTCTAAAGAGCTGGGTCTTCAGGAGTTTTTGAAAGTGGAAAAGGATGTCCCTGCCCTTGTAGGAACTGGCAGTGTGTTCCACCAACGAGGAACAACAGATGAGAAAAGTTTGGATTGGCTTGAGCGTGCGGTGGTAGAGCTAGGCGCCGTTAGATCAGAGGGGGAGCGGTCTGGAGGTAGTGTAAGTCTGTATGAGGGCATTCAAGTAGGTGGGAGCAGAACCGGAGACTACTTTGTAGGCAAGCGTTAGAGACTTGAATTTGATGCGGGCGCCATAGGTAGCCAGTGTAGCTGGATGAGCAGCTGGGTAACATGTGCCCTTTTAGGTTGGTTGTAGACCAGGCCGCCCGCGTTCTGGATCATCTGAAGTGGTTTCACTGGCGCAGGCTGGGGCTGGGAGACCTAGTCAGGAGGGCCAGAAGTTGGGTAGCATCTTGAGTCAAGTAAGTCCTGATTTTCCGTATGTTGTAGAGTGCGAAACGGCATGACCGGCGACTGAGGCAACATGATCTGAGAAGTTTAGTTGGTTGTCGAGAACAACTCCTAGATTTCTTGCAGTCCTGGTTGGTGAAACAGACAGGGAGTCAAATTTGATGTTGATGTCGTGGTGTATGGTAGGTTTAGCTGGGATGACCAGCAGTTCAGTCTTTGAGAGGTTCAGCTGGAGGTGGTGTGCCTTCATCCATGTAGCTATGTCTGAAAGGCAATCCGAGATCCGTGCTGAAACCAGGGGGTCGTCAGGTGGAAAGGACAGATAGAGCTGTGTGTCGCCTGCATAGCAGTGGTATGAGAAGCCGTCTTGAACGGATAATCTGTCCCAAGGAGGTGGTGTAGATAGCAAAGAGAGGGGCCCAGCACTGAGCCCTGGGGACCCCTGTGGTGAGATGGTGAGGTGCAGATAGCTGACCAAGCCATGATACGTTAAACGAAAGGCCCCTGTGAGGTAGGATTCAAACCAGGAGAGAGCAGAACCGAGATTCCCATGTCAGCGAGTATAGAGAGAAGGATACGGTGATTAACCGTGTCAAAGGCAGCCGATAAGTCAAGCAGGATGAGTTCTGATGACCGAGCGGTCGCCCTGGCTTTAATTAAATACCTTGTTTAATTAAATAACAATTATATTTCCTTATTAGCTGCATACTTGAGGTTGGAGATATTAAGGCAAGGCAAGTCAAGTTTCTCACATACTGGAAGTTCAAGATATACAGCCTTATGATTTTCTTATTCAGTTCTACACTGGACTTGAATTACGAAATTCGGCACAGATACACAATTATGATTTTGGCCTATTGATTATAATGTGGTTAATTGTAAGTATAAGTATATTTTAATCTCTGCATTTAAGAAAATATAATCTCTGAATTTATCCCAATCCGTGAATTAGTGAAACACTCAGCACACAGTGAGGTGAAGCACACACTAATCCCGGCGCAGTGAGCTGCCTGCAACAACAGCAGCGCTTGGGTAGCAATGAGGGGTCGGGGTTCGAATCGGCAACCCTCCGGTTAGGTTACAAGTCCGAAGCGCTAACCAGTAGGCCACGGCTGCCGAATTGACAGCTCTGTCAGTCAAATTCAATATCAAAATGTTTTACTTTGGCCTTTTATGGGGTATGTAGGCCTATTGGCAGACAGCCCTGGTAAGGGACCGTTGGTTATTTATAAACGGGATCACCGGAGGGATTTTGAGTGCTTCGATCAAAAGTAGCATTACCCTCCCCTGTCTGCTATGTAATTTTCAACGACCATCCAGCAGCATTTTCAAATATGACATGTCCCTCCCTGGCTAATAGTCGATGTCTTCCGCCCACGCTCTTACGCGAAAACACATCTACTTATGCTACCGCCCTTAAACCAACCTCTGCTTTCTGATCTTACACATCACACTTCACCAAGATGGTGGCCATTTCAGTAGATTTACTCACTAACATTGTTGTGGAAACACAATAAGCATGGAAACTAAATGCACACTTCCTGCAACTGCATTAGCCTAACGAGAAAAGTTACTCCTCTAGTAAGTATTCACATGAAATAAAACAATAAAACATTGAGACCATTCAACAAAGCACACTGGGTAATAACAAATTCAACACATGAACTTGTTGCTATGGACTCGTCTCTAGGCTTCCTCAGTCATTGTAAAGCTGCAAGCTGAACATTATCCAAAACTCAATTTCTCAGACGAAGGCCAATTTGGGAGCTTACACTCCTTCCTTCTCAAATGACTTGAAAAGGCCGTTTGCACAATTTCACAAATAATCACAGGGACGAAAAAATACCTAACATGCCAACTTTTTTCCGGTTTATCATTTTAACGTTCCCGCTGTCTTGCCGTTTTAATATTTTTCCGTAGAATATCCCATATTACTGTAATACTCTCATAACATTAGTCCTGCATTCTGGCCTGTCTCTGTGTTGTCCTGTTGTTACCCTTGCCCTTCCAGTGAAACAGATGTATTCAAATCATCGCTTTTGCTTGCTTGAATCACGAACTCAGAGTGATGTTAACCTAGGCCTATTTAGGTTAACGACGTGGTTGTCGCGGAGAACACGATTCATTAGCGCTTGCAGTGTTCGGCAGTAGGCTATGCCTACGTCGCACCGCCAGGCTACTCAGCTAGACAAAGAATCGTATATTCACTCCAAGTTGGCCTACCATAACTTACCAACTACACTGTAGACCATAAACTGGCTATTTATATGACCAAATGTATTTGTTCAACTTTATGAAGCAGAATTACGCACTGCTACTTGGAACGTAACACATTTGTGTTGGCATGAGAGAGAATGACAGCGATTAACAAATTGCACTTGTTGCTGGTTACCAATAAATAGGCCTACTATATATGTTTTTGCAAACAATAAAAACAGAAAGGATGGAGACAGCAAAGCTAGAGATGGGCAGGAACGAGGTCAATTGGTATTAGAAATGCTTGTCAAAACGTTAGGAGCTGGATGTGTGGATGAATGAAGCACAAGTATGTTAAGCATGCACACTGTTTAAAGTTAGGCTACACGGTAAACTACAAGTAAACCAAAGTTAAATTTAGCTTTTTAGGGCTGGATAAAGTTGACCAAATGGATATAGGCTGTTAGGCGTGAATAAAGTAGGCTACTTTGTGGCTCCAACCCTTCCAACGTTAATGGGGACCTAATGTTGACATTTTCCGTATTTTATTGAAAAACCGGAAATCTCCTTATTTTCATTGTTCAATGTTGACAGAGCTATGGAACGAAAAGAGAACGTTATATGGCGACAGAAATCAACAATCAAACAAGCCACTTTGATTTTTTGCTGTTTTCATTAATACAAAAGATGGGTGACCCTCCCTCCTAGACACAAAAAAGTTAGGTGACCCTCCCCTTAACAAAGAATAAAAAGACATGACCCTCCCCTATTTTCCTCCGGTGACCCCGTTTATAAATAACGAACGGTCCCTAACTTACCGTTGTCGTTGACGCACCTGCTCGCTTGACTGCCACTGCAAAGTAGCCTGTGCATTGGCATTCTCCATGCGTGTAGCCTGCGTGTCAGATAACCCTGACATTTCTTGTATTGTCGTGCTGGCTGTCGGAATGATCAGCAGTACAAATAAGTTCGCTAAAATATTGGTGGGGACAATTTTGTCATCTTAATCATACGTAGTCTGGTATATCATACGTAGTCTTAATCATACGTATTATATCGTACCCAAGCACGACGCAAGTCTTAATAATACTTTTTATATCGTACACCCAAGTCAGTGATGAATTTTTCGATATGATTCCATGATTCCATTGGACATTGTGCCCACTGGTGTGGCAATTTAAAAAAACAAATAGGTGCGATCAGGCGCTTGATTGCTATCTTACACACTAAAAAATCATTACGCCACTGACCAAGAGAAACATGGGCTACAGTATAGCAGTCCTTAGCAAAGAGTCCCAGGCAACGACTCATTTTCAGGATGAATATCCTAACGAGTTTTATGCAGTCATTCGAACGTTACTGGGGTAAGTTCTGCTTTTTTTGTTTTAACCCCCTAGTCAGTCAATAGTGAATGAAAATAAGAACTGTTTTTTGTCATTGCCTATGAGACCCGGTGAAGATAGTTTCAGTTCAGTTGATGTGTTCAAATAATAGGCTAGTGCAGATGTATGGCTATATTCTGCTGGTCACACACACACAGGTGTTAGTAAACCAAATGTAACCTGCGTTGTGTTGAACCTGCGCGATTCAGCCCTGCACACGCCCGGACTCGAACCCGCGAACAGCAGCACCTCGAATTGGGAGGCAAGCACGCTAACAATTGAGCCAACAGCCCAGGCTACTGGCTCGCATGCCAGCAGCACTCTTGAGGTTGAGAGTGAAGTTTACCAACGTTCCACAAGCACAGCTAAGCTAGCTGGCATCCTTTACACAAATATTAGTGGAATGTGCAAGCATTTCTTCAGATGAGCTGACTGTCAAAATACCAATGCGCTGTTTGATGGTGCGCTGCTGGCTCTTAAGACAGATGTTATTCTCATGGGTACAAAGCCAGGGGCGGAGCTTGAGGGGGTGCGGGAGGTGCGGCACGCCCCCGGCCCGGGACCCGTAGAGCAAGGGGGCAGGCGAATTCCCGGAAGTAGAACAATCGACGTAGGCTGGAGGGACCACCTCTCTGCTAACTCCCATAGAAGTCCATTCATTCTAGGATTTTTTTGAAATACCATAACTTCATATAACATATATCCTGTGCCGATATTGTAGCTTCTGTGTAATCCACATAAACACTACAAAGGCAAAACAGACTCCACTACCACGTCCATAACGTTGGTTAACTGTAAGAAGAATGGTTAGCTTGTTCAGTTGGAGGGAAGCTAGCTTTGACGTAATCTCTCTTTCGCGCCGTAGGGAGATAACCGTATTGTTTGGATAAGAAGCTCAGTCCACCTTACTGTCTATGACGGTAACTCATAAGCAAAACCTATACACGAATCGTGTGATGTTGAGGTAAAGCATTACACAGAGGCAACCTAATAATAATAAAAAAGTAAACCTAATTTTTTTTTAAAAACGGCACTAATCATTACAGAGGTTTTTGATGGATTGACCGTAGGTCGGAAAAGTGGAAAGAAGATTAGCTTCAAGGCTATAACTTTTTTGTTTTGTTGACTGTTTTTGAAGATGATCATGTATGGTAGCTTCAACATTAACACGACTTGGTGAGGATGATATTAATAATAATACATAAATAAATGTTTAACTTTGATGACTTTGAAGGCGAAGGAAGTGTGAGAAGAATTTCTGTGTATCTATCATATGAGTTACAAGATTCAGTTCGATGGCTAACGTCACGAAGTTAAGTGTGAGTCTGCGCAGTACTGGGGTGACCAACTGAAAAATAGTTCTATTTGACTCAGTGCCCTCCCATTGAAAACGACGGAGTCTGTTCGTCCATTTCTTTTACTGTCTATGGGTGCGAGGGCGCCCCTCATCCACCTCCGGGTAAGGTGGGACGGGCCTCTCCCACGGCACAAAGCCGGAGGAGCTAAGATCATGCAAACGGTTTCTTTTCAATAATTTTCATCAGAGTGGGACGTAGGCTTATAGGTTGCCCCAGTCAGGACTAGTTATGACTCACGGTTGCTGAAAAGTTTTGAAATTTACTTTGATGATTTAGTAGGTGTAAAATATTGAATAAAATGTTCTGCTGTATGACTGGCTTTATTTTAACTCTCATATTGAACTTTACGACGTGCAAATTTACAAAATTGGATCAACGATATTGTCTCCTACAGGCGTCAATGAGAGAACACTTACACTTACATGATTTTGGTTTCGATTTTCTAATTGGAGTAAGTCTTTGTGACAACACGTCATGATACATTTGATAATGTTCGATCGTTGTTTTGGTATGAAGCATATTTTACGTAGCCTAATGAATGCGCTCTAGAAAGTGAAAGTATAGTCCAGGCAAAGTAAGGTCTGACCCAAAACTAATTGCAACAGAATTTATTTTCACATTTTTATATTTCAATTGGTGATCTAAACACCATAGTAAAAGTCCATGAAAATCCAGTTGGTGGAAATATGTTAAAATGAGGGTTGTTTTATGCATTATCCTTCAGCAAATACTGACAAAACTGTAATTAGAATGTTATAGAATAAGCATTCTAAAGAATATCTGACCCCATCTAACTTAACATGGAATTTTAGAATATTGCATTGTTGAGGAACATTCTTTTATTTTCAAAGAGTTAGTACATTTCTCAGGCTTATTTCAGACTGGTTTGTTGCTAATTGGTGTCTATTTTTACATTTTGGCCCTTTGAATCAATGGAAATGGTTGTTGAGTCTTTAAATAGAGCCAGTGTGTTTTTGCATGTAAGTGTTCCACAATGTTAAAGTTGTACAAACACATAGTTAAGCATTATTTAGCCTAGGAAAGTGTTTTTGGTGGTCTGATTTAGAGGCCACTGAATCATATACAGTAGGCCTATCACACGAAAGTATCAGTCCATCATTTTCCAAGACTTATAGTAATTGACCTCTTGCCTGGGGGTTAACTGAGAGACTGTCTATCCAGTCAGAGGGGCCTGTATGATGCCTCTTTACTTTGCACAATTTTGGCTAAAACAGTAATCAGACAGCACAGTATGTTTATGTAAGTGAATGAATAAAGGAAAATTATAAAGGCAAAGTTGAAGATGGACATGATAATGTCCAAATTCGACAGAAAGGTGCAGATAACTGCAGCTAGCCTCCAAAGAGGTGACTGTTGTGACGTCTGGCAAAAGGTGCATGCTATACTAATAAATATAGTTTAAGCTTAATAATTAAAATGCATGCCTATGCATGGGCCATGGTTTTACCAAAATAATAGAACAGCCAAAACGATACATATTCTAAAAGCATATGCCCTGTAAATGAAATATAGCATTAATCAACTTATGTCCCATCTTCCTTCATGCATAATACATACTCCTCTATTCTGTATAGGCGAATCAAGTGAACAGCTGATACATTTTGGCCTGCACTATTAAGGGAAACAAATTAAACATTCTAAACTACATATTTTCTAAAAGCATATAACCTCTAGAAGTGATGTGACACCAATTAGGACATGTCCCATCTTCCTCCATGCAATGCACAACATATTGCCCTCTATTCTGCAAAGGCGAATCTAGTGTACAGTAGATACATTTTGGCATGTACAGTCAAGGGAAAACAAATTAAACACCCTAAACTATATATTTTCTGAAAGCATAAACCCTCCAGAGGAGATATAACACCATTTAAGATATTTCCCATCTTCCTCCATGCCATGCACATACATTGCCCTATATTCTGTATAGGTGAATCTAGTGTAAAGCGGATACATTTTAGCCTATACTGTCTATGAAAAACAGAATTAAACACCCTAAACTATATATTTTCTGAAAGCATATACCCTCTAGAAGAGATATTACACAATTTCAGACATTTCCCATCTTCCTCCATGCCATGCACAATACATTGCCCTGTATTCTGTAAAGCTGAATCTAGTGTAAAGTGGATACATTTTGGCCTATAATGTCCAGGGAAAACAGATTAACCACCCTAAACTATATATTTTCTAAAAGCATATGCCCTCTAGATGAGATATAATACCAGTTAAGTATTATCTTCCTCCATGCCTTGGACATGGTACATATTCCTATATTGCATTTACTCTGTATTAAAACACATTGATTTTAATATATCGCTGAAAAAGCTAGAGCATTCAAAAATGTTCAATGTTAACATTTAAAATCATATTATTGTTTAATTTGACCATCATTTGTCCTCAGATTCACCCCTGTGGGCTGAATAGTAATTGATATATAGGGCTATATTTGTCTAATATGCAGGGTCACTAGCAAATAGCTTAGGGTTTGTCCAGTCCACATTGGGTGTGGTTTTGTTTTCAAAAAAGTCCCGCAAAAGGTGGATCTTATGTTTCTTAATTAGTCATGGGTGTGTTTTGGGCTTAACATCCTTTAAACTAATGAGAGTGACATCTGTCATTCCCTTTAACAGCAAGCAGTGCCTTCAAAAGCGAGATCGATATTTTGATAGTCACGGCGTTATGTTCCCCATTGTAATCGTGTAATTTGTAAACATGGATGTGCACTGGTGCACGTTCCTGTGGACGAGAAAATCAGGGTGTAATTGTGCACTCGCCCATCACTGTTGATAATGCACTCTTAAAGGGACACCAGGCAACGTTTAATTACTCATCTACGTAGAAGTCGGTATATGGTTAAATGACTCATTACAGGGCTTAATGAAGACTCTCTCGCCTGCCCCTACTGCCTGTAGGAAAAATATCCCATTGTAACCTCTTGGCAGCCATTTTGGTGGCCATCTTGAAAATGACCCCTTTCTCAAAGTCAGATTTTACTAGATTTTTAGTATGTTATTTAGCATGTCTAACAGTACCAGAATCCATAAAAAAACCTTTTGTATCATTTTTTTGATGTTGAACCCTATATTGACCCGCCTAAAGTTACTCAACTTGCACTGGATCATCTTCCTGAATGTCAATATTAAGTGTGGGCAAATTTCTAAGTCAGCACCTGTCAGAGGCTACATTCAATGTTTTGCACTTTTATGTCATCACATAACCAAAAGTATTGGTTTTACCAAAAATAGTTGTCAATATTTTAAACTACAAAAATACATACCTATAAAGTATTTTGATACAAATTATTCAACCCAGTCAAATACAAATTACGAATATACGATATATTTTGCATTTGAAATATGGAATACATGTACCATAAATACTGCTCATCCCTGTAGGCATCACTTGTTCTGAGATACCATGTTTGGTTCAGGAGATATAATGAAGAATATAGGTGTAATTCAGTTATAGTGGAACATTTAATAGTTGCCACAACGACCATTAGGGTTTTTTGATAATGTTTTATATCTGAAAATGTTCAGGGCTCCAAACTGTACAAGTTCACCAAGTTTCATGCTTATATGAAAGAATTTGACCTAATTTCACATAACCCCTGTACTATAAAAGTTCAATAAAACTGCCAAAAGTGCAGCTTTTCGCCATTGACCTATGCACACATAATTCCAATTTTGACAATGTTCCACCACTTGGATTTTCATGGACTTTTGGTGTGTGATTTGGGAAGGTGTCATGAACTGAATACAACAAAAATCATTTCTGTTGCAATTAGTTTTGGGTTGGGTGATTTTTTCACATAGATTGCCTGGACTAGTAGCCTAACCTAGGCCTAGGCCTATGCGCTCTGTGTCTGAGCTGTCTGTGCACGTCCGCAATTGATTACGTTCCTCAAATGGAGAACACATCAATCCCATGGTATTTTTTGCCCTAAAATGCATGAAACATGCAAGTTCAAAATCCCGCCGGTACGTTACATCTCCGTTTCATATTTGCCTAGGCTACTAGCCTACAATAAATTAATTGAACGAACTCAACTGACAACAGGTATATCTACTGATTCGGTCATTGAGACTACATAATACAGACTACAGAATACAGTACAACAAACTTTATGTCTTTCTGAAGTTTATTTTTGTATTCCGGGGTACAGTAGACTAGTTGCCTAATGTCTTGACAACAGTTTTTCTTACCGGCTTGCTGTTTAAACTGACTGCGCCGCTCTGAACTTTCCTGCCAGGTTTATGACGTAAACCGCTACATCTCGGCTCTGGCATTGCCTAAACTCATCGTGTGGGAAATCAGATTATCTGTCAATATTGGGCTTTGAAAGTAAGGGATATTTGCTCAGTAGGCCTAATAGTAGGCCTAGGCTAGGCCTACATTTTGTAACATTTATAGAGAAACCGAGGGGAAGTTAAATTAGAAATCGTTGGAAATTGAAAACACACACCTACAAAAAAAGATTCGGGGCTCTTAAAAAGAGATTCGGGGCTTGCCCCCGAAGCCACCCCCTCGCTCCGCCAATGCAACCACCCAGCAGTAACTTCTGCATTCAGTGAGATTTGCACCGCCCTAATTTTATTTTTGACTCTTCCCGTCACCGTTGCAACCTCTGAGCGCTCATTCTCCAAGTTAAAGACCATTAGAAACCACTTGAGGAGCACAGTGGGACAGGAGAGACTGAGTGGACTTGCCATGTTGTCCATAGAGAATGAGAGGGCAAAGAAAATGGACATAGGCCTACACAGAGCATCGTGGACGAAGTTCAGCGGAGCTAAGGCTCGTCGTGTATGCCCTTCAAATAAAGTGCTGCGTATTATTATTGTTTTATTATTAGGGGTCATGTAGCCTAATGTTTTTGTTGTTCTCTTGGTTACACTTCATGTACGTTCGACGGACTTCAAAATTACATAGTTGCTCTCCGTGGCGCTGACGCTTGCAAGACACGCTGTTGCGGGCATGTGTAGCCTATGTTGTAAAATTATGTTATGATGAGTTTAATAAAGGGCCCGGTCATGTGCCCCGCCCCCGGCCCGGCTCTGACTTGTTCCGCCACTGTACAAAGCATAGATATAGGCCTACTGACAGTATATATATATCTATGAGTACAAAGGATGTTACGCCACAAACACATCCATGACTGATTTACACACACAATAACAACCCTTTAGTACAATGCACCCGGCCTCTGATCACAAAATCCACTTCCATTGAACATCCTGCTAAATTGAATTTAGGCTTTTACCATTATTATTATTATTATTATTATTATTAGACTATTTGATGTGATTGTAAGTCGATTTGGACAAAATCTGTTGATGTCGTTGGTAGGCCTATTACTTACGCAGACACTAATGAAAGTATTCCATGGCGATCATCTACTGTATTTTTTTCTGTCTCTAAAAGGTTATTGTAACACGTTTGCAAACTTTTGTCAGCACTATATATCGCATATACCTGCGCATTACTGCTAAACATACCAAAGTAGACCAAGTGGTGGTTCTAAAACGGGATTTTAAAACGTTTGTAACAGGCGCAGCAGAATCAGGCCTCAGCAGCCAGTATCGCAGTCCGAAGCTTCTCTCATTTCCTCCTTCCCGGTCAGTAATACGGGGCTGCGTTACAGAAACATGCCACAGCAACATCTGTGCGCATCTGAGTAGTCTGCTGGCTGTCTCGCGCCCTGCCGAGTGCGCACTATGGCCTCTGCTGCTGACGTGTAGTGTCTCCCCTCCTGCACGCATGCGCAGTCGCCCCAGAGAAGTACGCGGTGCGCTGCGCATTGGAGCCGGTGGCGTGCGGGAGTTTGACGTGGCACTACTCGCCGTGCACTTTCAGGATTCCGAGCGAAGCGGACGCTGCCCAGTCTCCCATTCTACTACTTAGGTAAATAACGACACTTTAAAAAAACTAACACCCCACTATGACAATGCATGACGCCATGTGTATTTTCTTTTTCTATAGAGGTTTGTGATTGCCTTCCGTAGGGTTAATCGTGGAGGAAAAGTTTAACACCTTAGCTATTTCCGTGTCGTGATCTAGAGTAGCATCATCCTCCTTCTCACAGCTGTCTGTTGGTGAAGTTTTGCGTGTTGTTCTCTCATAGTGTTGGCGATGCATTGTAGCCAGAAATGTAGGCTAATTAAGCCTCTTTTACAGTGACTAGAAACGTTTATGTGACGTTTGGCTCATTTGTTGATTGTGATGCAAGTTCGCCCTCATAACGGTCTTTGACGTGGCATATGGGTGCGAGGCTGGCCGACGCCGAAAGACACACCACCGCTGGATGCCACGGAAGACATCTCATAAGAAACCCATACGATTTCTCATAAGAAACCCGTTTATCTGTTCAGGCAGTAGGACATGTATTCCGCTCTCTACAACATCTCTCTTTAGGAACAGCTTCCGATCTGCGGCCACAGGCGATCTGTGGCCAGGTGAATTCAGCCCTGTGCCATGAAATGAAAACAAATGCAACTCTTCTGCTACTAAAAGGCAAAGCTAAAATGCAATCATATTGTTCAGATCGCTACTTTAATTTATGCAGTGCCACTGATTGTCCTCATACATAACATATAGGCCTAGATGCAGTTTGTGACTGACTCATTGGGGTTATACACACCTAGGCCCGTTAATTACTGGTGTTGCCTGCAGGCGACAGAAATCGTGTTGTTATTTTTGTCAGTTTTTTTTTTTTTTTTTTTTTTTTTTAAAGTGCTCAAATACAATCAAAGTGTTCAAGAGTTCAATATTAAGAGTAGAGGCCATTTACAAGGTGTTTTTTGTGTGTGTGTGTGTGTGTGTGTGTGTGTGTGTGTGTGAGGGTGTGTGTTGTCTTACCCAGCAGCTGATTGTGTTATCACAAATGACCCTTATCGCAATCTTCCAGTTCAATACCAAAGGTCCCATTTCCACGTGTTAGGGGAGAGAGTTTGGAAACAGATTACTTCATGAGTCAGTGTGTGTGTCTCTTTCAGTTTAGAGATGTAACACACACACACACACACACAGTTACACTCAACTGGAAGTATATCTGTAGTGAAGGTGAGTTAACATCCATATCAACCTCACATGCCCCTTACACAAACTCACTGACATGGCCTGCACCCCCCTTCAATCCAAACACAGAGACGCAATATCCACTTAGGCAGCACACAACTCCCCTTCACAAACGCAATAGGCAGCACACAACTCCCCTTGACAAAGCACAGACGGCTTAAAATAACCCTTTATAGTGAAGAGACCCTAAACCTCCTGAACATACATGAGTTTCCAAACAGGTTGCATAGACAGCAGGAGTCTCTAGTCCAGTGATGGAGATGGAGACAACTCAGTGCTACATCGAGATTCCCATCCGGTCAGGTAGAGCAGTGTTTCCCAAAGACTGGGTCGCAGGAGATTTTATTCGGGTCATCGGCACAATTTATGTTGTCTAATAGGCCTAACTTAGCCAGGAAAGCTATCAGTTTTCTATTAGGATATAGTTTGTTTACCACAGTTACATCCCTCTGTGCAATTTTGCATTTAGAATAGCTCTGAAATTGGGGGGCGAACGCGTCGCAGAGGGAACAGCGTGCATCTCACTCACAAAATTAAACATTTCTGTGGGGCGCCTGCCATGGACCTCGCAGTTGCAAAATGCAAGGGACATGAATCAGCCTATTTGCACAAAC
>NC_063212.1:26586926-26594426 GCF_017589495.1 Alosa alosa | reverse complement strand
ACAGTGAAAATAATAATAAAAAGTTTTTGAACTCACTAATGAGTTCACTAATGTCACTAATGCTGATTATTCAATGATTCATTTGAATTTAAATATTTAAAATACTTTCACAGCAAAAATTATATATGCGATTAATTTAGATTAATTAATCACAGAGTATGTAATTAATTCGATTAATTTTTTTAATCAATTGACAGCCCTAGTTAAAACATAAACACCAGGGCAGCCATGGCCTATTGGTTAGCGCTTCGGACTTGTGACCGGAGGGTTGCCTGTTCGAACCCCGACCAGTAGGAACGGATGAAGTGCCCTTGAGCAAGGCACCTAACTCCTCACTGCTCCCCGAGCGCTGCTGTTATTGCAGGCAGCTTACTGCGCCGGGATTAGTGTGTGCTTCACCTCACTATGTGTACACTGTGTGCTGAGTGTGTTTCACTAATTCACGGATTGGGATAAATGCAGAGACCAAATTTCCCTCACGGGATCAAAAGAGTATACTTATACTTTTACTACTAAGTGTGCATTCAGTGGGTCAACCACGCCTACTCTTGCTGTTTTGCAAAAACAGTCGTGTTTCCCCATACTTCACTTTCTTTTTAGTCTATATCAAAAGCTGTTGTTAATTTGGTGGAAATACTTCACTTTCTTTTTAGTCATATCAAAAGCTGTCGTTAATTTGGTGGAAATACTTCACTTTCTTTTTAGTCATATCAAAAGCTGTCGTTAATTTGGTGGAAAGCCGTGGAATGAATGAATTTGGAGGAAAGCCGAGAATGCACACATGTTCTGAATGATTTACACCTGGCTTGACCTACAGTAGTCGATCCTACTCCTCCTGACTTGGTGCTCATGAAACATGTTGAGCTAGGATGCCCAGACTACACAAGGTCAAGTGTCGCTTTATCGATTCCGATTTCTTGGATCTTGGATTTCTTAATTCTACTTTTGTGAAATACCTCTCTGGGTTTCCACAAGCCAACACACCTGGGCTAACACACCTGGGCTAACACACCTGGGCTAACACACCTGGGCTAACACACCTGGGCTAACACACCTGGGCTAACACACCTGGGCTAACACACCTGGGCTTGGATAGATCTCACTAATGACCTCAGACCCATTTCCTTCATCACCATTCTATGTGAATGCATGGAAAAGCTTGTAATAGACACCATTCAACTCCCCATCCCTCTCCGGTCCAGTTTGCTTATTTATAAAGCATGGAGAGATGCAGAGCATGTTACGGTAACATTACTTCACATGGTTAGCAGGGGATGCTACTGTAACATTACTTCACATGGTTAGCAGGGGATGCTACGGTGACATTACTTCACATGGTTAGCAGGGGATGCTACTGTAACATTACTTCACATGGTTAGCAGGGGATGCTACTGTAACATTACTTCACATGGTTAGCAGGGGATGCTACGGTAACATTACTTCACATGGTTAGCAGGGGATGCTACGGTAACATTACTTCACATGGGTAGCAGGGGATGCTGCGGTAACATTACTTCACATGGTTAGCAGGGGATGCTACTGTAACATTACTTCACATGGTTAGCAGGGGATGCCACTGGTGACATTACTTCACATGGTTAGCAGGGGATGCTACTGTAACATTACTTCACATGGTTAGCAGGGGATGCTACTGTAACATTACTTCACATGGTTAGCAGGGGATGCTACTGTAACATTACTTCACATGGTTAGCAGGGGATGCTACGGTAACATTACTTCACATGGTTAGCAGGGGATGCTACGGTAACATTACTTCACATGGGTAGCAGGGGATGCTGCGGTAACATTAGTTCACATGGTTAGCAGAGGATGCTACTGTAACATTACTTCACATGGGTAGCAGGGGATGCTGCGGTAACATTACTTCACATGGGTAGCAGGGGATGCTGCGGTAACATTACTTCACATGGTTAGCAGAGGATGCTACTGTAACATTAGTTCATATGATTAGCAGAGGATGCTACTGTGCAGTAGCGTAGCCAGAAATGTCCAAGTGGGTGGGCACTGAAAAGAACGGGTGGGCAAAGCCAATTGGATTGAACATAAGAGAGATGAGATACATCATACAAGCATTAATCAGCATGCTATATTTATATCTAGATGAGTTACACCATGCAAGCATTAATCAGCATGCTATATTTATATCTAGATGAGTTACCCCATACAAGCATTAATCAGCATGCTATATTTATATCTAGATGAGATACACCATACAAGCATTAATCAGCATGCTATATTTATATCTAGATGAGATACACCATACAAGCATTAATCAGCATGCTATATTTATATCTAGATGAGATACACCATACAAGCATTAATCAGCATGCTATATTTATATCTAGATGAGTTACACCATACAAGCATTAATCAGCATGCTATATTTATATCTAGATGAGATACACCATACAAGCATTAATCAGCATGCTATATTTATATCTAGATGAGATACACCATACAAGCATTAATCAGCATGCTATATTTATATCTAGATGAGATACACCATACAAGCATTAATCAGCATGCTATATTTATATCTAGATGAGATACACCATACAAGCATTAATCAGCATGCTATATTTATATCTAGATGAGATACACCATACAAGCATTAATCAGCATGCTATATTTATATCTAGATGAGATACACCATACAAGCATTAATCAGCATGCTATATTTATATCTAGATGAGATACACCATACAAGCATTAATCAGCATGCTATATTTATATCTAGATGAGATACACCATACAAGCATTAATCAGCATGCTATATTTATGACATAAAAGAGGAATTTATTGAACGCATTTGTTCACAGCTGACAAATTACGCAGAAACATTTTCAACTGGAGCAAAACAATGCATGAATGTAGCTTCGACATGTCACATGAAACACAATTGAGACAATAGATTGACCATATGGACAACACATTGGACAACTGCAAAGCCTTATCATAGGCATGTTACATTTATGACATGAAAAGTGGAACTTATGGAACGAAAATGACAAATTACGCAGTTGGCTAAACATTTTAAACTTGCGCAAAACTGCATGAACCCAGCATCGGTGCGTCGCATAAAACACAAATTGAAGCAACACAGATTGACCATTGGACAATTCTACTGCAAAGCCTTTCCATAGACATGCAATGTTTATGACGTATGTGTTTATGAGTGTGTGTTCTATGTGTGTGTGTGTTGATGAGTGTGTGTGTTCTATGTGAGTGTGTGTGTGTGTTGATGAGTGTGTGTGTTAATGTGTGTGTTGATGAGTGTGTGTGTTAATGTGTGTGTGTTGATGAGTGTGTGTGTTAATGTGTGTGTTAATGTGTGTGTGTGTTGATGTGTGTGTGTGTGTGTGTTGATGTGTGTGTGTGTGTGTGTGTTGTGTTCTATGTGAGTGTGTGTGTTGATGAGTGTGTGTGTTGATGAGTGCGTGTGTGTGTGTTGATGAGTGTGTGTGTTGATGTGTGTGTGTGTGTGTGTGTTGATGAGTGTGTGTGTGTTCTATGTGAGTGTGTGTATTGATGAGTGTATCTGTTGATGAGTGTGTGTGTTGATGTGTGTGTGTGTGTTGATGAGTGTGTGTTTTGTGTACTATGTGTGTGTGTGTTGATGAGTGTGTGTGTTGTGTACCTTCTAGGTGTTGCCAAAGGGCCAGTGGCCACGCCCCCTCCTGTGTCTCAGTACGGATCACCACTGCAACAGAACGGAGCACACACACAGAGGTACACACACGCACACACACACATTAACACACACACATTAACACATACACACACAGAGGTACACACACAAACACACACACACAGAGAAACACACACACACTAATTAATACACAATATCTATCATGGATTAATACAACATTATCTACCTAAAAAAATCCCTCTGGATGAATAAAGTACAATATCTATATCTATCTATCTATCTATCTATCTATCTATCTATCTATCTATCTATCGACACACACACTCACACACAGAGGTACACACACACACACTTATTAATACTCACACACTGTGTTGCTAGGCTGCTGAGTGCAGGATAATCCTGGAATGTGCGGGCAGAAAATACTCTTTAATCACACACACATTATGTAATGATTTCATTTGATTATTTAATCACACACATTATGTAATGATTTCATTTGATTATTTAATTACACACACATTATGTAATGATTTCATTTGATTATTTAATTCGGAGTGTCTATTCGTACCCCTGGTACGAATAGCCTTGGCCACACAACTGGGCTATTCACACCCTGTTACATAACAACAAAAACATGTTGCTCACGTGCCCCAAAAACATGGCCGACATTTGTTTTTTCGTCAGCAGAAAGTGAAGAATTCTGAACGGTTTCAGCACTAATATCTGTTCAAATTAAATTTGAGATGGAAAAGTTGTGTTTTATTTTCATAATTTTTGTTCAGTGAACACATACAACCGTCAGTTTGTTAGGTAACAGAAATTTGGTGAATATGACGTTCAGGCCTATAAACTATACGTTTACCTGCAAACCTCAACTCCTTGTTGAAGCAGATAGTGCAGTGGTCACAGGGAAGGGCTGGCATGCGGGAGACGGGTTCAATTCCTGTGTGATGCGTTTAGGCAGAGTGAGTGTGCATGTGTACCAACGTCTCTGGAGAGAAGGCGCGCAATTTGAACAAGAAATCGGTTCTCAAACGGAAGTGTTGATTGCAACAATTAGCTAGTTCATGCACCAGGGTGTAAATAGCATGCAGTACTATAAACACCAGGGTACGAATAGCATCCACTTCTAACTGTACATTGATGCAAACAGCATACCTTATTCAGAGTGTCTATTACACAGCTGAGCTATTCACACTATGTTATGTAACAACAAAAAAACCATGTTGCTTGTTTTTTAAAAAAAAAAAAATATTATTACATTTTGTGATCAATATGCCAGATTAAATGCACAGGGGTGCAAATAGCCTACACTGATATTTGTACCAGACGAGGTACTAATAGGACACATTGCTGTGTGCACCGGGTACGAATAGCATACATTGATATTTGTACCAGGACGGGTACTAATAGGACACATTGCTGTGTGCAACCGGGTACGAATAGCATACATTGATATTTTGTACCAGGCCGGGTACTAATAGGACACATTGCTGTGTGCACCGAGTGCAGAATAGAATTCACTTATTGCACCAGGGTACGAATAGCATACACTGCTACTGTAATTGTACCAGGGGTGCAAATAGCCATACCCTATTTAATTACACACACATTATTTAATGATTTCATTTGATTATTTAATTACACACACACATGATTTAAGGATTTCATTTGATAATTTAATTTGGTGGACAAGTCTAATTGGTCCTTCTCCTTCCCAGGTTCCCACCCCCTGCAGCAGGCCCCTCCTCCTTTGGCCCGCCCCCTCAGGTGTCCTACCAGAGCATGGCCCCTCAGGTCCCACCCCCCACCCAGCAGCTGGCCAATCAGATGGGGGCCATGCAGATCGGTAACTATGGTACGTGCTAGTTCTGCCTGGAAAACTATACATTAAAGCAGCGTTATTTAAACATTTGGCAATAGTTATTACAACGTTTGGCAATAGTTATTTAAACATTTGGCAATAGTTATTTAAATGTTTGGCACTCATAGAAATGTGTATAGTATGGATAACTAGTTTTGGTATAATCTTCAAATCCATTTTCGTGGTATATATAGGGTCATGAAGTATGCACAGTCCTTGATATGTGTGCAGATATTAGATGTTAGCATGCTAGTTAGCATTTCTTATAGCTTGCTAGATAGAAACCAAAACAGCTTACTAGCCAGGTGTTGGCCTCCAACATCCGTTTCCTATGAGACATGGTCCTCTGTGGCTGTATGAGAACTCACCCCCTCTCCTCTGATGCCCCCCCCCCCCAGGCCAAATGCCCCAGGCCCCCCAGCTCTGCTTCCCAGATGAGCCCGCCCCCTTGATGTCCCAGCCAGCCCCACCCTCAATGATGTCACATCAAGCTCCGCCCTCAATGATGTCACAATCAGCTCCACCTTCAATGATGTCACATCAAGCTCCACCCTCAATGATGTCACATCAAGCTCCGCCCCCAATGATGTCACAACCAGCTCCACACCCCATGATGTCACAGTCCGGACCCATGGCTCCAGGGCCCCAGACTCCTCCCATGGGATCGCCTCCACCAATGGGAGCTGCCCCTCCGATGACTGGCATGATGTCTGGCC
This sequence comes from Alosa alosa, assembly GCF_017589495.1. NCBI lineage: Eukaryota > Metazoa > Chordata > Actinopteri > Clupeiformes > Clupeidae > Alosa > Alosa alosa. The sequence goes on along the minus strand of NC_063212.1, from coordinate 26,588,173 downwards.
CGCCTCCGATGGGAGGGGTTGGATTCCAGCAGCATCCTGGTCAGGGGGGACCCCAGGGGTTTCCACAGCAACCAGGTACGACTGATGACACGTGTTCCTTCTTACCCTCCAACTCTGCCGTATGAGCCAAATACACACTCCCTTACACAGGGTTCTATATTCCATATTCTTCAGGCCAAATACACACTCCCTTACACAGGGTTCTAGATTCCATATTCCTCTGGCCAAATACACACTACCTTACACAGGGTTCTATATTCCTCAGGCCAAATACACACTTCCTTACACAGGGTTCCATATTCCTCAGGCCAAATACACACTCCCTTACACAGGGTTCCATATTCCTCAGGCCAAATACACACTCCCTTACACAGGGTTCTAGATTCCATATTCCTCAGGCCAAATACACACTCCCTTACACAGGGTTCCATATTCCTCAGGCCAAATACACACTCCCTTACAAAGGGTTCCATATTCCTCAGGCCAAATACACACTCCCTTACACAGGGTTCTATATTCCATATTCCTCAGGCCAAATACACACTCCCTTACACAGGGTTCTATATTCCATATTCCTCAGGCCAAATACACACTCCCTTACACAGGGTTCCATATTCTTCAGGCCAAATACACACTCCCTTACACAGGGTTCCATATTCCTCAGGCCAAATACACACTCCCTTACACAGGGTTCCATATTCCTCAGGCCAAATACACACTCCCTTACACAGGGTTCCATATTCCTCAGGCCAAATACACACTCCCTTACACAGGGTTCTAGATTCCTCAGGCCAAATACACACTCCCTTACACAGGGTTCTAGATTCCTCAGGCCAAATACACACTCCCTTACACAGGGTTCTATATTCCTCAGGCCAAATACACACTCCCTTACACAGGGTTCTATAATCCATATTCCTCAGGCCAAATACACACTCCCTTCCACAGGGTTCTAGATTCCTCAGGCCAAATACACACTCCCTTACACAGGGTTCTAGATTCCTCAGGCCAAATACACACTCCCTTACACAGGGTTCTAGATTCCTCAGGCCAAATACACACTCCCTTACACAGGGTTCTAGATTCCCCAGGCCAAATACACACCCCCTTAGGCAGGGTTCACATTAGCAAGCGACCCAAATGAGACCCAAATGAAATCTACCTGTGGGTCGCGACCCAGTCTTTGGGAACCAATGCATTAGAGAGTTGGCATGTCCATGTTGAGGAGTCTAATGGCCTGAGGAAAA
>NC_063212.1:26576926-26579426 GCF_017589495.1 Alosa alosa | reverse complement strand
AATAGTAGGCCTACTTTTGTATGACTAAAGTCCTTTATTGTTTGTTATAGTTCATTTACATTGTGTTGTTTTTTGGCAATAAAAGTAGCTTTAAATAGCCAAACTAGGCTAGATCAAGGTCATGTTGAAATTACTGCATGCAAATCACTGAATGCTATGCAGAGGAGTACAATCTTTAGCCATCTGATGTACAGTATAGGCTACCCTAGGCCTTCCTGGTTCTTTGACAGTTGCAAATGTGAGGATAGTCCGCCCAGTAAAAGGCACGACGCTCCAACCAATTCGCTGTCTGCCAGATAGGCCTTACAGCATTACCTGTTGCAATATATCTGTGTGCATTCCTACATTAATGCCTATTTCTTTGATAACATGATTTGCTACCACGCAACAATAAGCCGCTATTATTGTTAGGACTCCTCAACACGCCTTTGCGGTATTATGCTGTGGGCTTTAATTAGCTACGATTTCGGTAGCCTATCCACATCTGGCAATAATCATTGAACAAATTGCAGTCGACATGCCATGATAAATATTACTAATAGTACTGACCGAACATGAAATAGATTGTTATGGTAATGTTATTCTGGCGTGAACATTGCGCTTTCATCACGTTAGCATGATTACAGCTCGCTATAAACTTCGCCAAATGATTACAGCTCGTTATGTCATGTCAAAATTCATTGATGAAGGATGGTTCAATTTATCCCAGAAAACCATATCATTTACTTTGAAGCAGACTAAAACAGAAGAGAAGAACTTGGCACTAACCATGTAGTCATGTTTTCTATATTCGTTAACCTGTCGCTCTTGAACTCTTTAAAATTTTTGGGATATATCTGCGAGGTGTTTAGCCAAGTTCCATCGTAGCCTAGGCTACTGCTTTTAAATGACTTTGAAACATATTTTACAAACGGGCCTCTGTGTACCTGATGGCTTGCCTTCACTATTCGCGGCGTATGCAACATAGTTCCAGATTTCACCTTTTGTTTTATCCACAAGGCCGAGGACTGTCGGCAAAGAACTATGTTTACGTTGCTGCGCTCTCACTCGGTACCTGTGGCCGCCCACTTGCCTAAATGCGTGCAGGACAGTGAGGAAGCAACAGTTCTGCACACCAGCCTGAAATTTATTATTTTAACAAAGTATCGATTCTAAAAACGTCGGAAATCGTATTGTTTTTTGCGTGAAGGCATCGTGATACCTTTTAGTATCGATACACCGTGCAACACTATGATGGTGTGTGTGTGTGTGTGATAATGATGCTGTGTGTGTGTGTGTGTGTGTGATAATGATGATGTGTGATGATGGCAGTGTGTGTGTGTGTGTGTGATGATGATGGCGGTGTCTGTATGTGTGTGATAATGATGATGTGTGATGATGGCGGTGTGTGTGTGTGTGTGTGATAATGATGGTGTGTGTGTGTGTGTGATAATGGTGGTGTGTGTGCGTTAGTGTGATAATGATGATGTGTGATGATGGCAGTGTGTGTGTGTGTGTGATAATGATGTATATGATGGCAGTGTGTGTGTGTGTGTGTGTATGTGTGTGTGATAATGATTCTGTGTGTGTCTGATAATGATGGTGTGTGTGTGTGTATGTGTGTGATTATGATGGTGTGTGTGTGTGTGATAATGATGGTGAGTGTGTGTGCGTGTGTGTGATGATGGCTGTGTGTGTGTGATAATGATGGTGTGTGTGTGTGTGTGATGATGATGCTGTGTGTGTGATAATGATGCTATGTGTGTGTGATCATGATGATGTGTGTGTGTGATAATGATGATGTGTGTGTGTGATAATGATGCTGTGTGTGTGTGATAATGATGCTGTGTGTGTGTGATAATGATGCTGTGTGTGTGTGATAATGATGCTGTGAGTGTGTGATAATGATGATGTGTGTGTGTGATAATGATGCTGTGTGTGTGTGATAATGATGATGTGTGTGTGTGTTGTCGCCCCCCCCAGTACCAGCGTTTTACTTCCAGCATCTGGACCCACTATGGGCGAGCGCATGGGCGTGCTCTGGCGTCAGGAGCTACACTCCCACAGAGGCTCTGAGTTTATGTACGCTGGACTACTGAGGTGATACTCTACACACACACACACCTACTACTACTGAGTGAGCCCAAGATAACTCTACACACACACACACACACACACCACTACTGCAAGGTGAGCCCAAGATAACTCTATACACACACACACACACTACTGCAAGGTGAGCCCAAGATAACTCTACACACACACACACACACACACTACTGCAAAGTGAGCCCAAGATACCTCTACACACACACACACACACACACTGCAAGGTGAGCCCAAGATAACTCTACACACACACACACACACACACACACCACACTACTGCAAGGTGAGCCCAAGATAACTCTACACACACACACACACACACACACTACTGCAAGGTGAGCCCAAGATAACTCTACACACACACACACACACACACACACACACACACTGCAAGGTGAGCCCAAGATAACTC
>NC_063212.1:26564426-26569426 GCF_017589495.1 Alosa alosa | reverse complement strand
AGAGGTGGAGACTGTAGAGGTGGAGAGGTAGAGATGGAGACTGTAGAGATGGAGACTGTAGAGATGGAGACTGTAGAGGTGGAGACTGTAGAGATGGAGAGGTAGAGGTAGAGATGGAGACTGTAGAGGTGGAGACTGTAGAGGTGGAGACTGTAGAGGTGGAGACTGTAGAGGTGGAGACTGTAGAGATGGAGACTGTAGAGGTGGAGAGGTAGAGATGGAGACTGTAGAGATGGAGACTGTAGAGATGGAGACTGTAGAGATGGAGAGGTAGAGATGGAGAGGTAGAGATGGAGACTGTAGAGGTGGAGAGTGTAGAGGTGGAGATGGAGATGGGAGACTGTAGAGATGGAGAGGTAGAGATGGAGACTGTAGAGGTGGAGACTGTAGAGGTGGAGACTGTAGAGGTGGAGACTGTAGAGGTGGAGAGGTAGAGGTGGAGACTGTAGAGGTGGAGACTGTAGAGGTGGAGACTGTAGAGGTGGAGACTGCAGAGGGGAGACTGTAGAGGTGGAACTGTAGAGGTGGGAGACTGTAGAGGTGGAGACTGTAGAGGTGGAGACTGTAGGAGGAGATGGATGACCTTTAAAAAGCTGAAGGCCCGAGAAGTTCAAATAATAAAGACACCCCTCCAGGAAAAGCCATATATGGGGAATATTTGGAAAGGTTCTTAAAGAAGATGACAGTAGTGCAAGTTATCTTTTATGTACTTCTTTCGCGTACTTCTTATAAAAAACAGGCACACCAACATACAGTAACTTCGTCACAAACGCCGCAGTGGTAGACTAAGCCCTCCCAGCCAACCCCGGCAATTCCAGACCTGCAGCACAGATAGCTTTATATACTGACCTGGAACAGCTTTTTTAGACTAGGTACAAGACCTATTGACAAATTAAGCCAGTAAAATAATGATGATACTTTGCCACCTGCCCATGTTAAACTTTTAGCCTACAGCCGTGGGCTTGGACCAGCCAGACCCACATTGCTGCCTAGGGTGCATCTAGATTTCTGGGCCAGTGAGCAGGCGCCTGCAGGAATAAATGGTACACAGGCTACACAGCCATATCTACCCGGTGCAGTATAGGCCATATAGGCATTCGCACATACATAAAAGCTACTTTGGTTCATTGTGTCTGTGACTTTTAAACAGTGTATGTGCTCTAGTAAAGCTTTGTGCTTCATTCAGCATTATAAACCAGTTCTTATCTAAGTTTTTGATGGCAAGCAATGTATCTCTCTTGCCTGCCTTGCTGCCTTCACCATTTCTGTTTTCGTAAGAAAAATGGATGTCCATGACCATGGCCTTGAAATCTTGTCTTAGTGTTTAGCTAATCCTTAGCTGGTTGTGTGCGTGCTTGCACTCTTATTCTCATTCTCTCAACTGCGCAAACATTGTGTCCTGCATATGTGTAGTCTACTGCAGAACGTTTCACAAATAAATTAGTTTGTTTTACAGAAATGGCCTACTGTCACACTGCTATAACCAAAAGCACACATTTTGTAAATAAGCGGGTCGGATCGCGGGTCAGGTATAATTTTGTCCTAATTAATATTCGCGGTCGGGTTGATTAAAATATCTGCCGACCCAAGGGCGCTTTAATGACCAAACCCGCCAAGAACACTGACATACATACACACACACCACAATGACGACGCGACACACTGCGATTATACAGACAAGGCACATAGACAAGTCAACCAGCCCTGTGTGTGTGTGTGTGTGTGTGTGTGTGTGTGTGTGTGTGTGTGTGTGTGTGTGTGTGTGTGTGTGTGTGTGTGTGTGTGTGTGTGTGTGTGTGTGTGTGTGCCTGGGCAGCCGTGGCCTACTACATGGTTAGCGCTTCGGACTTGTAACCGGAGGGTTGCCGGTTCGAACCCCGACCAGTAGGCATGGCTGAAGTGCCCTTGAGCAAGGCACCTAACCCCTCACTGCCCCCGCCCGCTGTTGTTGCAGGCAGCTCACTGCGCCGTGATTAGTGTGTGCTTCACCTCACTGTGTGTTCACTGTGTGCTGAGTGTGTTTCACTAATTCACGGATCGACCGGAGACCAAATTTTCCTCACGGGATCAAAAGAGTATATACTTATGTGTATGTGACTGTGTGTTAGCCTAGAAATCTAGAGCGCACCTAGCGGCAAATTAATTTGCTCAGCCTGTACTTCTAGTAGTAAACCATAGGAATTTCTATTGGCTAACACCGTGGATGTTATCCAATCACAGCTCCATTTTGTTAGAGAGTCTTAAGGCGGGCTTAACAGGATAACGACAGTCCTAAACGACGGGTGAACAACAAGGAAGGTGGCTATGGTTTAGCTAAGAGCGGTTGTTTGAATCGGCGTTAGGCGTCAACTTTGGAGGAGTTGGACTTGTGCTTTTTCTTTGAAAGTTGAGCAACACAATGCACTTAAGTCATTACTTTAAGAAGGATGTATTTGCCGCTTTGGGCAATCGATAACGGATATGGTAAATGGCGCTGGCTATTGCATGCCTAGGCAGTTTGAAAGACAATTCTCTGCCCCCCTTGGATTAAAAGCGAGGTGAATGGTTCGATGCCAGACTATACATTTCAATGATAGGATGGCCCCCAAACTAACTGTGTGTGTATGTAACTGTGTGTGTGTGTGTGTACTGTATGTGAGTGTGTGTGTCTGTGTGTGTGTGTGTAACTGTACAAATAAGTGTGTCTTTACCTTTTTCTGTCTGACAGAACGACTTATCACACTAAAAACATGGTGTGTGTGTGTGTGTGCGCGTGCTTGTGTGTGTGTGTGTGTGTGTGTGTGTGTGTGTGCGCGCGCGCGCGCGTGTGTGTGTGCAGGGAGGACGGTATGGAGAGCTCGGCGGTCAGGGTGGGCTTCGTCACCTACAATAAGATCCTGCACTTCTACAACGTGAAGGGAGCGCTGGCGCAGCCCCAGATGATGGTGGTGTCCGACGTGGTCGATATGTTCCTGCCGCTCCTCGACGGCTTCCTCGTCAACTATGACGAGTCCCGCGCCGTCATCAACAAGTAGGTGCCCACGGACACACACACACACCACACACACACACTCACTGTTACGGTTCCCCACAGGAAAACCGCAACATAAATTGAAGAACAACAACTGGGTTAAGGTTCAACGTTCCCTACAAAGGGCAAAAAGCTCGAAAACCGGCAAAAATGCTGAAAAGCATTGAAAAACTGGAGACGACGAGGTGGTAGCAACCAGCAGGAAAAACCCAGAAAATGCTCTGCAGACCTGGGGCCGTATTCACAAAGAATTTTAAGGCTAAAAGTAGCTCCTAACTGGTGAATTTAGGAGCAACTCCTAAAAATAATGGGCGTGTCACTCCTAACTTTAGGACTCCTAATTTTTTTCACTAAAAGTAATTCACGAAGCATTTTAGACCTAAAAATAGCACCTAAGTCTGGGACAGCTTAAAACAAGTCGAGAGGACTCCTAACTCACTAAGACCTATTCACAAACCGATTTTGTGGCATTTCATGTTGCGATGTTTTGAAATGCGGATGCGGCTACAGGAGCTTCCAATCGCGAGGGAACAATTGTGCATTGTAGGCATAACTAAGGGATGCAATAACGCCACCAACAACAACCAAAACTACTCATTGTCAACATGTAAACTAAATGTAACATTTCATTGTGAATCAAATTACAATGTTCCTGTCTTTGCAAACGTAGGCATATGGTGACAGGTTAATTTCATACTTTTGCAAGATACTGGATCAATCCCATGTTTCATTAGGCTACTAGGGCTATTTGTTTTGCCTTACTTTTGATTCATTTTAGGCCTTTTTATTCAGTTATTCATCATCTTCCGTCCTTGTGTAGCTACTTGCGCATTCTCAGACCTGTCACCTGTCACTCATCATCGTAAGGGAGGTGTTTGGAATCATGCCAGCGTTACAATCATCAGCCAATCAAAGGTGGTCACTTCAGTCAAGCTCGTGCATGAGTAATGGCGTCATCCATCCCGAACGAAAAAACTTACTCTTAGTTTAGGAGTTGTCATTTTTCCTTACTAAGAGTAGGTCTGAAGGCTTTGTGAATAACTTTTAAAGAGAAACTCTAGCTAAAATCTTTTAGTGTGATTTAGGAGTTTTCTAGTGGTAAGATAAAGGCTTTGTGAATAACTTAATAAGAGAAACTCCTAGCTGAAATCTTTTAGTGTGATTTAGGAGTACTCCTACTGGTAAGATAAAAGGCTTTGTGAATAACTTAATAAGAGAAACTCCTAGCTGAAATCTTTTAGTGTGATTTAGGAGTACTCCTAGTGGTAAGAAGAAATCTTTGTGAATACGACCCCAGGTCCAGAATGAGCCTTTTGAAGAGACCGGCCTGATTAGGGAGCAAACATAGAAAACGGCAGGTAACGGCACCCCTACCACTCACAGCCAGTAGGGTGTGCCAAAAATCATAACGTTAAATCATAAAATAATCCTTTTGTAAATGGACTGAAGTTCGCTCTAAATATCTACATTTATTGATTATGCTAACCGTTAGCATCTCTATGGGATTTCTCATATATATTAGCCATAAGCTAACGCATTAGTTTCTATTCTGTAACATGAAATGCTAGCCTACATGATTGCTCTTAAACTAAACATCGAAGGAAATAGCTGAGATGTACTCTGTTGGTCTGCTTAGTTTTACAGTGAATCCTATGTAAAGGTTTGAAAGGAACTTCAGCTTCAGACATTCTCTTGGGAAACTGTTAGGCCTATTCATCTTCTCTAATGTAGCTGGCTAGACCATGTCATTGCCACACACACAAGTGGGGGCAGAATTGGAAATGTGTCATAGAGTGACAATGCATTGGTTGATTTGGTTAAAAAGTCACAGGATAGGTTATTGGTTATTATTGTATTGATGCCATTCATAAATAATGAGCTGTAAAGTAACTCAGACTTTTTTTAAGGATATCGACTAATTATCATTATCGTCAAAATCACAAAAAATATAGAGATATTATTTTTTGCCCATATCGCCCACCCCTACCGT
>NC_063212.1:26549426-26556926 GCF_017589495.1 Alosa alosa | reverse complement strand
GTATGTTGATCTCAAGGGGCCTTACAATAAAATAATTTATGTGTACATTTAGTGACCGTGACACCAACAGAGTTTTTTGAATATCACCGAGGGCAAAGAGGGCCTAGGATGACCATTTTTTTTGCCTATGTTTGCCTCCAGGGTCATCTGCCCATTTCCATATGCATAAACAGATACACATGCACACACATACATTCACAGTAATCATACGTTATGACACATACTCACACACAGTATGCACATGCACACACACAGGCACACTCGCAGGCACACACACAAGCATAAGCAAGATTAACACACCCACACACATAAAATATAAACACGCATTACACAATTCAAAGAATATCTCAGAATTATGAACAGGCAAGATGGGGTGTGGGTTGTATAAATGTATATTACATGTGAAATCCATATAGACTAATCATGTTTTGGTACTTGTTGTCTAGCGAATACAGTGAGAATTGAGTGTGCATAGTGCAATTTAGTGAGACAGTTAGAATCATATACTTTCAGCGTGATTTATTTTGTAGAAAAAATGTGCTGAACTGGGGGCGGCGGTCATATTTTGCACCGCTCTGCGGTACATCTAGTTGTCATTCATTCACATCAATTAACCAAAAACAGACGTTAAGACAGTCACATTGATGAAACACTAACCTTGGGTCTTGTGTGTGTATGTGTGTGTGTGTGTGTGTGTGTGTGTGTGTGTGTGTGTGTGTGTGTGTGTAGGGTTCCGGGCCACAGATTTCCATGGGGCCGTGTACATGAACAACACCACGGATGTGGAGATGGCGTCCATCGACTGCAACAAGGCCGTCACCGTGGAGTTCAAACATGACGACACACTGAGTGAGGAGACAGGTGCACTTATGCAGGTGAGGTGTGTGTGTTTGTGTGTGAGTATGTGTGTGTGTGTTGTGTAGTGGTGCACAGTGTATCAATACTAAAGGTATCATGATGCCTTCCGCGAAAAAAAGCGATCGATTTCCGGCGTTTTTTTAAATCGATACTTTATTAAAATAATAGCGTTCTGTGTGTGTGAATTGCTGCTCTCCTCCTTAACCATCTAGGCAGAGTACGGCAGCAGGCAGCTCTAAGTGAGTGAGTCGCAGCCAAAGTCAACATAGTTCTTTGCCGACAGTCCCTCGGCCTTGTGGATAAAACAAAAGGTGAAATCTGGAACTATGTTGGATACATCGCGAATAGTGAAGGCAAGCCATCAGGTACAATAGAGGCCGTTTTAGAAATATGTTTCAAGTTTTAAAGCAGTAGCCTAGGCTACGCATGATGGAACAATAAACACCTCGCAGACATATCAACATTTATTAAAAGGTTCAAAGAAAGCGACAGGTTAACGAATATGCTATAGAAAACACAACTACATGGTTAGTGCCAAGTTCTTCTCTTCTGTTTTAGTCTAGCCTAAGTGAAACGAGTATGGTTCTCTGGGATAAAGCAAACCTTCCTTCATCAATGAATTTTGACAAGACATAGCAGCTGTAATCATAGGGTGCTAGCGTGATGAAAGGCGCAATGTTCACGCCAGAATAACATTACCATAACTTGTAAACAATCTATTTCATGTTCGGTCAGTACTACTGGTAATATTTGTCATGGCTTGTAGACTGCAATTTGTTCAATAATTATTGCCCAGATGTAGGATAGGCTACCTGAAATGCATAATTAAAGCCCACAGCATATATTACCACCAAAAGCGTGTTGAGTCCTAATAATAATGGCGGCTTATTGTTCACGTGGTAGCAAATCATGTTATCAAAGAAATAGGCGTAATGTAGGAATGCACACAGATATATTGCAACAGGTAATGCTGTAGGCCCATCTGGCCAGACCTGAATGGTTGAACGTTGTACTTGTACACTGGGCAAAGAAGACTATCCTCACATTTTTCCTTTGCAACTGTCAAAGAAACCAGGAAGACCTAGGGTAGACTATACTGTACATCAGATGGCCTAACGATTAGGCCCCTCTGCATAGCATTCAGTGATTTGCATGCAGTCATTTCAACACTGACCTTGATCTAGCCTAGTTTGGCTATTTAAAGCTACTTTATTGCCATATAACTATAACAAACAATAAAGGACTTAATCACATAAACTAGGCCTACTATTTTACTGACTATAAAAAATAATAATTATGAAGTTTAGAAGTTTAGAACCCAGAATTGACCTGCACACTACAAAGTGCACCGAATTCAACACAAATGACCTCAATACACTTGGAGGAGGTATGAGTCCTTTCTTTTCCAGATATCTTAGGATTTCGCCGTAGTATCGTTTCAGTATCGAGCATCGTGATATTTATGACAGGTATCGTATTGAAGTCACACTAGTTGTGTGTGTGTGTGTGTGTGTGTGTGTGTGTGTGTATATTTGTGTGTGTCTGTGTGTCCATGTTTGTATGCATGTGTGCGTGTGTGTGTTACAGACTCTTTGTGATTTGTATATACACACTAACAAACACACACACACACAAAGACAAACCAACCCTTCTGATGTGAGCCACCTGACTGTGTGTGTGTGTGTGTATGTTGTGTGTGTGTGTGTGTGTGTTCCTCCTCGTTCTCAGTGTGCCCTGCTATACACCACGGTGGGGGGACAGCGGCGTCTGCGTGTCCACAATCTGAGTCTGAGCTGCAGCGGCCAGCTGTCCGAACTCTACAAGAGCTGCGAGACCGACGCACTCACCAACTACTTCGCCAAGTCAGGTGAGATACACACACACACACACACACACACACACACGCCACACACACACACACACACCACAAACACACCACACACACACACCAAACACACACCACACACACACACACACACACACACACACCACAAACACACACACCACAAACACACACCAAACACACACACCACACACACACACACACACACACGAAAAAAAAAAACAACAACACACATGCACACACAAACACACACACATACGCCACACACACACACGCCACACACACACACACACCTCACACACACACACACACACACACACACACACACATACCAAACACGAGCCACTCACTCCACACACCAGCCAAGCAACACACCCTATACCAGCCAAGAGAGATGAACCCAGTATGTCTTACTACACCTGTGTGTGTGTGTGTGTGTGTGTGTGTGTGTCTGCAGCGTACCGCGCCATGTTGAACCAGCCCCTGAAGACGGTCAGGGAGATCTTGGTCAACCAGACCGCACACATGCTGGCCTGCTACCGCAAGAACTGTGCGAGTCCTTCAGCCGCTAGTCAGGTGAGACACACATTCACATCACACACAGACACACACACGCACACACACGCTCACACACACCACAAACACACACACACACACACACGCTACACGCGCACACACACACACACACACACACACTCTCTTCTGCAGAAGGCCCCGCCCCCTGAATCAACACACGCTCCGCACTCACCTGCACAGGAGCACAGAGAGAAAACAAGGAACACAAAGGCCTCTGCTCCCCCTACAGGCAGACCACTGAACTACACCCTGTTACTGACCCCCTCTGCTCCCCCTACAGGCAGAACACTGAACTACACCCTGATCATTAACCTACACCCTGTCATTAACCTACACCCTGTCACTGACCTACACCCTGTCCTTGACCTACACCCTGTCCTTGTCCTTGACCTACACCCTGTCATTAACCTACACCCTGTCATTAACCTACACCCTGTCCTTGACCTACACCCTGTCATTAACCTACACCCTGTCATTAACCTACACCCTGTCACTGACCTACACCCTGTCATTAACCTACACCCTGTCATTAACCTACACCCTGTCCTTGACCTACACCCTGTCATTAACCTACACCCTGTCTTTGACCTACACTCTGTCCTTGACCTGACCTACACCCTGTCCTTGACCTACACACCCTGTCCTTGACCAACACCCTGTCATTAACCTACACCCTGTCATAAACCTACACCCTGTCCTTGACCTACACCCTGTCCTTGACCTACACCCTGTCACTGACCTACACCCTGTCCTTGACTTACACCCTGTCCTTGTCCTTGACCTACACCCTGTCCTTGTCCTTGACCTACACCCTGTCATTAACCTACACCCTGTTACTGACCTACACCCTGTCCTTGACCTACACCCTGTTACTGACCTACATCCTGTCCTTGTTGTTGCAGCTGATCCTGCCGGACGCTATGAAGGTGTTCCCTGTGTACATGAACAGCCTGATGAAGACGCTGCCACTAGTGGGCAGTAGTGAGCTGTCCACTGACGAGAGGGCCTACCAGAGACTCACAATGCTCAGCATGGGCGTGGAGGACACACAGCTGCTGCTCTACCCACGACTCATACCTGTGGTGAGTCTCACACACACGCACGCACACACACACACACACAGACATGCACGCACACACATCACACACACACACACACACACAGACACACACACGCACACACACATACACGCACACACACACACAGATGCACACACACATAGACACACACACACGTACGTACCCATGTATGCACGCGCACTCACACACATACACACAGAGACACATGCACACACACATGGACACACGCACAGACACACACACACAAATGTATACACACATAGGTTTGGGTGAAGTGCTGTTGCTGGAACCATAAACATAGTATATCTAATTTCATGTGTACTTGGGTTTCTCTGTGTGTGTGTGTGTGTGTGTGTGTGTAGCATACCATGAGTGTGGACAGTGATGTCATCCCGGCGGCTGTGCGCTGCTCTGAGGAGCGACTGACGGATGGGGGCGTGTTCCTGCTGGACAATGGGCGGGGCCTCTTCCTGTGGGTGGGGCAGGCCTGCCCCCCTGACCTCGTGCAGAGTCTCTTCAACGTGCCGTCCGTCGCTCACCTCCCAGCTGACCTGGTGAGCATACACACATGCACGCACACACACGAGCACACACACACACACACACACACACACACTCACCTCGTGCAGAGTCTCTTCAACGCGCCTTGCCCCTTGCCCTCAGTCGCCCACCTGATCTAGCGCACACACACACACACACACGCACGCACGCACACACACACACGCCTGAGGAGTATACACATACCAGAGTAAAGCTACACAGAATACTGGACATGCAGCAAATCTGACGGACATGTTTTAAATAGCCATAATTGCCTATCCATTTAAACTGTGTGTGTGTGTGTGTAGAGCTCTCTACCTGACCTGGATAACACCCACTCAAAGAAGCTGCGTTCCATCATCTCATCCATCTGTGAGCAGAGGCCTAACTCTATGAAGGTAACACACACACAGACACAGCCACACACACACACGCCCCCCACACACACCAACACACACACATGCCAACACACATGCCAACACACACACGGCCACACACACACACACACAAACACACACACACACCCACACACAGACACACACACACACACACGGCCACACACAAGACTATGCCTAACTCTATGAAGGTAAACACACACACACGGCCACACACACACACACACGGCCACACACACGCCACACACACACACACACACGTCCACACACGTCCACACCCACACACACGCCCACACACGCCCACACACACACACACACACACACACACACACTATGCCTAACTTCATATGCACTGTAGTGAGGAGAGGGCAGTGACCCGATCGCTAACCCAGGTCTCCGGGTAACCGGAGGGTTGCCGTGGCTACTGGTTAGCACTTCGGACTTGTAACCGGAGGGTTGCCGTGGCTACTGGTTAGCACTTCGGACTTGTAACCGGAGGGTTGCCGTGGCTACTGGTTAGCACTTCGGACTTGTAACCGGAGGGTTGCCGTGGCCTACTGGTTAGCACTTCGACTTGTAACCGAGGGTTGCCGGGCCTACTGGTTAGCTTCGACTTGTAACCGAGGGTTGCAGGTTCGAACCCGACCAGTAGGCACGGCTGAAGTGCCCTATGAGCAAGGCACCTAACCCCTCACTGTTGTTGCAGGCAGCTCACTGCGCCGTGATTAGTGTGTGCTTCACCTCACTGTGTGTTCACTGTGTGCTGAGTGTGTTTCACTAATTCACAGATTGGGATAAATGCAGAGACCAAATTTCCCTCACGGGATCAAAAGAGTATATATACTTATATACTAAGGGCAGAGAGCAGTGACCCCACCCGGTCGCTAACCCAGGTCTCCGGGTTACTAAACATGCAGCTTGTGTAGGCTTAGTACTCCAGGTCAGAGGCCGGTTGGGGTCACTGCTCTTTCCCTTTACTACATGCGCGCACACACACAAGACTATAGCCCCTTTCAAACATGCACTGGACTTTGGACACAATCCGGGATTCACGGGTTCATCACTGTATGTGTGAACACAATGTCTGAATTATTTTAGATCTGAATCTCCCAGGTCTGACATTACTGCCCCCTAGTGGAGAATCTCCCAGGTCTGACACTGCAGCCCCTAGTGGAGAATCTGACACTACCGCCCCTAGTGGAGAATCCATGGAGGTATTATATATAACTGAAGAGAGTGACTAAGTCCGCCCCATTCATTTCAATGGACCATGCTAGGCTAGCTACTTCAGCCAAAAAAGTTTGAAATTGACCGCAGCCATCTTTACAAAATGGCATTTCATGGGTGTTAGTTCCGGCACCAGCTAGAATTAGCCTATTAGATTCCACGTTACAGACGGAGACAGCGTAAAGGTACAACGGTATGTCGTTGATGAAGATTGGACATTCCCTCAGAGGAAAAGAAGTTGTTGGAACGGCAGCTTCACCTCGTTATAAAGCAAATGTATTTAATTGTTTGGGATAACATTTTGGGAATGGTGGTAGAAGTTTGCCCCTGTCTCTGAAGTCCTAGGTTATTTAATGTGATGTTCATATGTGATAATAAACAATGCAAATCAATATTGAGTCACTTTAGGCTACACCAATAATGAACCCTAAATGCTATATTTGGACAGGTTGTATTTTGATATTTAATATTTGCTGCACCCAGTGTGCATTTGCAGCTTGTTAAACCCGGTTAAACCTAGGCTACATTTGCAGGCAGACAAAATGAAACCAACGCAAGTTGGACTTACCCGATAAGTGCACATCCCTCGGTATTGTGGTTCGAGCAGGCAAAGAGTCTGCAACTGTTGTTGGATATTTGGCTTTTGCCTGATTGGCAGCCTGGTCATTTAAATCAAATGCATAGCCTAATCATGTCAACATTGCAAAGAAAGCAAACTAAATAAGTCATTGACATTTGTTTCTGTTTTAAAACACTTGGGGAGACATAGGTTACATCAGATGTTGCTTTGTCATGGACTACAGGTAGGAACTACAGCCTGTGCATTTTAAAATAGTTTTCATGCACAACGCAATGAGTAGGCTAATAATTGGATATAGGTCATTGCATCTGCTAAAATGTATGGTCATAGTCAGTTACCTTGTCAACCCACACATAAGGCAAATAATAGCCTAATATGACAACATTTACACTTTTCTTTTAT
>NC_063212.1:26526926-26546926 GCF_017589495.1 Alosa alosa | reverse complement strand
CCCACCCGCACACTGCCTTCGACCTCCCCATCATGGCGTCATACCCACCCGCACAATGCAAGTGAGTCAGCACGACCTTCACCCCCCGGCCAGTCCCTCCTCCCCCCTCTCCACCGGGACTGCTGATTCTGCCTTAACTGCCCCTTGACAGGTGCTGTGTCCATGGGACTAACACATCACATCACACCACATCACCCTGTGTCCATGGGACTAACACATCACATCACACCACATCACCCTGTGTCCATGGGACTAACACACCACATCACACCACATCACCCTGTGTCCATGGGACTAACACCACACCACATCACACCACATCACATCACACCACACATCATCACACCACATCACATCACCCTGTGTCTATGGGATTAAAACATCACATCACCCCGTGTCCATGGGACTAAAACATCACATCACATCACCCCGTGTCCATGCATGGCCGGATTATCATGACCACGGGCCCTGGGCACAAAATTGGAATGGGTCCCCCCTCCCACCCCGCACGCACGCACGCATGCACACACGCAGGCAAATAGCCAACAAGCTCACTCTCGCGAAGGACACAGTGTTTATTTACAGCGCATAAACCCTCAATCTAACAGGCTACAGATACGTATGTTTTGGTGTTGTTTTTTTTCTCATGGATTAGCCTACCTTTTTGAAAAAGTTTGAAAACTGTTGAAAAATATTTCTCCTCGAGGAAATGTTTTGAATTCTGGCAGCTAATTGGGTGTTTTTCGCGCAATTTTGGACAGAAACGTTAAGATGAAGACAGGCAAGCTGCCCGTCTGTCTCATCCAAACCACACACTGCATGCGTGAAACAAACACAACAACTTAGACATCACAATAAATGAGGATACTCATAAATAAATCTGCACTGATAAGATGTTTAATTGACAGAAATCAATTACGTTTGTGTAGGCTATCATCTAGAAACTAAAATCTTTCTAAGCAGCCCATCAGAGGTTCTCAAAGCTGCTGTAACCTAATGGGTGTGCTTTATGATTAGTGACTCTGGCCATGCGAACACTCTCACGTCCCGTACCTGCTGATCCAGTAATATATTCACCTTTAGCTTCGTCTCTGGTCAAAACGTGTGTCATATTGATAGCATGTAAGCCATGTCTGCACTATTGCAATCTATACCTGCCATTAACAAACACGAATGCGCTCGCTATGCGTAAAGCCCCTAAATTATGTGTGTGCTTACTGCGCTACACTCAAAAGTTTAGACAGAAGTGGATTTCATGTTTGTAGGTTGTTGAAGTGTGGACTAACTGCTCAATTGTGTTCAAGAAACCGCTACATTAGCTAAAATGACATCTTCACACGACGAGTAGCCTTGTCTGGATGTTATGAACTGTTTCGACGTGATTGCTCGCCTTCACTCACTGACTGTGTCAGTGTCAAAGCTGACGGCAGGCGGCAGACACTGTTTCTGATTTAGCATAGAAGTCAGACACTGTCAGTCAGTCAGTCAGACACTGTTTCTGATTTAGCATAGAATTTTGATCGAATGGGTTGCACAAATCTGCATATGATTAAGGAAGTGCGGACTGCCTTTATAACTTGATCGAACATAATATTTTGACTGTGCCCAGGGCCCCTTACTGGACCGGTGCCCCTGGGCAAGTGCCCAATTGCCCTAATGGTTAATCCGGCCCTGGTCCATGGGATTAAAACATCACATCACCCCTGTGCCCATGGGACTAAAACATCACATCACCCCGTGTCCATGGGATTAAAACATCACTTCACCCCATGGGATTAAAACATCACTTCACCCCCCTGGTCCATGGGATTAAAACATCACATCACCCCGGTGCCCATGGGACTAAAACATCACATCACCCCCCTGTGCCCATGGGACTAAAACATCACATCACCCCCCTGGTCCATGGGACTAAAACATCACATCACCCCCCTGTGCCCATGGGACTAAAACATCACATCACCCCCTGGTCCATGGGATTAAAACATCACATCACCCCCTGTGTCCATGGGACTAAAACATCACATCACCCCCCTGTGCCCATGGGATTAAAACATCACATCACCCCCCTGTGCCCATGGGATTAAAACATCACATCACCCCGGTGCCCATGGGATTAAAACATCACATCACCCCCTGGTCCATGGGATTAAAACATCACATCACCCCCCTGGTCCATGGGATTAAAACATCACATCACCCCCTGTGTCCATGGGATTAAAACATCACATCACCCCTGGTCCATGGGATTAAAACATCACATCACCCCCCTGTGCCCATGGGACTAAAACATCACATCACCCCCGGTGCCCATGGGATTAAAACATCACATCACCCCCCTGTGCCCATGGGATTAAAACATCACCCCGTGTCCATGGGATTAAAACATCACTTCACCCCTCTGGTCCATGGGACTAAAACATCACATCACCCCCCGGTGCCCATGGGACTAAAACATCACATCACCCCCCTGTGCCCATGGGATTAAAACATCACATCACCCCCTGTGCCCATGGGACTAAAACATCACATCACCCCCCTGTGCCCATGGGACTAAAACATCACATCACCCCCCCGGTGCCCATGGGATTAAAACATCACATCACCCCCTGGTCCATGGGACTAAAACATCACATCACCCCCCTGGTCCATGGGATTAAAACATCACATCACACCCCTGGTCCATGGGATTAAAACATCACATCACCCCCCGGTGCCCATGGGATTAAAACATCACATCACCCCCTGGTCCATGGGACTAAAACATCACATCACCCCTGTGCCCATGGGATTAAAACATCCCCCCGTGTCCATGGGACTAAAACATCACATCACCCCCGTGCCCATGGGATTAAAACATCACATCACCCCCGGTGCCCATGGGATTAAAACATCACATCACCCCCCGGTGCCCATGGGATTAAAACATCACATCACCCCCCTGGTCCATGGGACTAAAACATCACATCACCCCCCTGTGCCCATGGGATTAAAACATCACCCCGTGCCCATGGGACTAAAACATCACATCACACCCCTGGCCCATGGGATTAAAACATCACATCACCCCCCGGTGCCTGTGCAACATGCAGTGGCCTCTTACTTCTCTTGACATTTGAAATATATATTTTTGAAATTGTTGTTTACTTATGATACCAAAAACAATTTAAGATATTTATTCTTATAAGGTGAAACATTACACATATTTCAGAATCCATTTTAGTTTAGTGTACTTTAGTTAGATAATCGCCTCTTCATGTGTAGCTGTCTCTGATGTAAACCTGTAGTGCTAGGCTAGGCTAATGCTAATATAGCGTATGCCTTTTCTAATGTAAACCTGCAGCGATAGGCTAGGCTAGGCTAATGCTAATATAGCGTATGCCTTTTCTAATGTAAACCTGCAGCGATAGGCTAGGCTAGGCTAATGCTAATATAGCGTATGCCTTTTCTAATGTAAACCTGCAGCGATAGGCTAGGCTAATGCTAATATAACGTATGCAGTAGTAGGCTAGGCTAACGGCAACACGACGTGTCAGCGTCTCACAGTGGCAGGTCTGTGCTGAGAGGTCTCCAGCTCACAGGTTGTTTTTCTGAAGTCTGTGTGAATCAGGAATTGAGGTCTGACTTTTGGTTATGTATGGTTTGTATGCAAACATATCTCAGGTAATTTCATGTACCTAGCGTCTCATAGAGCTTTGTGTGGGGGCTGGCTGAGATGTGTGCAAAGATGGCCGACCTGTCAAAGGATCGATGGCCACGGGAGCCCCCCGGTGGTGATTGGACTGAAGTATCTGCCATGTAAATTCTGATGGGATGTTGACTGTGTTGACTTTGCCATTTTGATTAAAGCCTAGTCTATAAAATAACTTTGAGTGTGTTTCTGTGATCTTTCTTTGCATATATAAACAACACACACACACACACACACACACACACACACACACACACACACATCAGAGATTAGGGACAAAACAGTTTAAATTTTCTAAAAAGATATTTTAAAGATTTTCAAAAACTATTGACACATCTTTGTTAAATGTAGCTTTAGCTATCTAACTATGTTTTGGTACAACCTCCCAGTTGTACATTTTTTAAATACATTTTTGCTGGACCCGCATTCGATTTTTGTCAACTCCAGCAGACACATAGAAATGTCTATAAAATAATTTTTTGAATAACTTACCACAACTTATCAGTCTCTTGATTCACTTAATAATGCACACAGGTTTTGAAATGAATTGGATCACATTTTTAAAGTCAGAAAGGTCAGTGTTTAATGCATACAGTTTTGGTTGTACAGGTTTTAAGGTTTTGTCTTTAACCTTCATAATGAACAGTGATATTTAGAAGCATAAAAATTACACATGAACTTTGGAAATGTTATTGGACAAATATCCTTGAGGGAACAGATCAGCTATTCTTTAAAAAAAACAATGTAAAGTCCATCTGACGGAGTTGACAAGGTATCAACGGAGGGACATTTAACATTCAAAATGACTATTGAACCCTCACAAATACCAAGAATAGGTAACAGACGACTCACATGTTCCTCTTCACCATCCAGAGAAAAAAAGTCTTCAACACCAGTGTATGCTCCCACTTTATATTTATTTACCGTGATGTTTCGGGCCAACTCAAGCCCTTCATCAAATGCATACATACATCCATAGACCTATATACATGTATCCAGAAACACCTACATACATTATATACAAATATTACAGGAATCCAACAACTACAAAAACATGTAAACATGACCTCAATTTGCACAATTTTACCGTTACCGTTACGTTACCTAACGTTATAACAGTTTAGCTATTTGTGACCCATCATTTCATACAACACTAACGTTACATAACATAATTTTTGACGACATAAATGACTCAAAAACCGGAACACTTACCTTGTTTGTAATTAGAGAAATGTGCCTCTGAATGACAGTTTTACGAGCAAATAAAGTGACCACAGCACAGCAGGCAAAGACGTTCATAATGCTAAAAAAGTTGCCACCACAGCGGTCAATGTTAACTCTATGAGAATTTCTTGCTCTTTTATCGTAAATATCTGCACAACTGACAGACTGAGAAAGTCATTTGTTCCCAGGGCCATTGAACTGTTCAATGCCTCACTTAAGGGAAGAGGAGAGATAGACTTCTCTGCATAGTCTGTCTGCCTCTTCACCCCCTCCATGTTTGGATACAGTCTGTCCACTAGCCACTTTTACCACTGTCTTTATGCCTCACTGTTTGCGTGCTATATTAGCACATTAGCACATATGCATAACCCCGCCCCCCCCTCCATGCCACAGCCGAACTGTGGCCACACTTATACATTTTCTTTAAATAGTTAAATATATAGATATATAGACTTTACTTTATTTCTGCATTGTTGGACTGTTGGACTTACTCATTTGCACTATCACCATGACACTCATTCACACAGAGCACCTTACCATACCTTACTATGCACAGAGAATCACAGGCTCAGTCCCTGCCTCAGTCATTGCAAGCGCCTCTGATTGATTAATCACCACTATGTGGATACTGTTTTTAGAACTGATTTAGATTAAGTGTTAGTATAATTTGTATTTTAGTATATTTAGCATATTCTTTATCTTCTACTGTCCTTATTGCTTAGTAGTGTTTTATATTATATACTTTAATTACTCTTTCTGCTGTTAAAGAATGTGTTTGTGTTGTCTCTATGCTGCTGAGACCTTGAATTTCCCCTGGGGATCAATAAAGTATCTATCTATCTATCTAATATCTAAAAAAGTATAAAGTTCACAAATGTGAAAAAACAGAACAAATCTCTGTTACAAGACCTTTGTAGGAGTGGTTGAATGACGTGAAACGGTCCAGTGGTTTTAGAGCCTTTGAACGTCAAATTTGGTCGGAAGAAGAATAATAATAATACTAGAAAAGCATTTCCTGAAGGAAATACAGTGCATGGAAATGCAAAACATATGATGTAAAATATCATACAGAGTAAAAACAAATAATGCAGATATAGTTGCAATAGTGTTGCTAGGGTACATATGTTGGTTGTTATGCCAAATTAAGTGGTTGTTATGCTAGTTGCTTAGGTAATCATGTTGGTTGCTATGGTGGTTGCTAGGGTATTTGACATGGTTGCTAGGCTGTTGCTAGGGTACTTGAGGTGGTTCCTAGGCTGTTGCTAGGGTAGTAATGGTGGTTGCTACTGTTGCTAGGGTACTTCAAGTGGTTGCTAAGCGGTTGCTAGGTTAGTTGTGGTGGTTGGTATGCTGGTTGCTAGGTTAAACTCATTGGTTGTTATATTGGTTGCTAGGCTGTAACTGGAAGGGGTTGCTAGACTGTTGCTAGGGTATTTGACATGGTTTCTAGGCTGTTGCTATGGTACTTGAGGTGGTTGCTAGGCTGTTGCTAGGTTAGTTGTGGTGGTTGCTATGCTGGTTGCTAGGTTAAACTCATTCGTTGCTATGTTGGTTGCTAGGTTGTAACTGTGGAAGTGGTTGCTAGGCTGTTGCTAGGGTATTTGACATGATTGCTAGGCTGTTGCTAGGGTACATGAGGTGGTTGCTAGGCTGTTGCTAGGTTAGTTGTGGTGGTTGCTATGCTGGTTGCTAGGTTAAACTCATTGGTTGCTATCTTGGTTGCTAGGTTGTAACTGTGGAGGTGGTTGCTAGGCTGTTGCTAGGGTATTTGACATGGTTGCTAGGCTGTTGCTAGGGTACATGAGGTGGTTGCTAGGCTGTTGCTAGGTTAGTTGTGGTGGTTGCTATGCTGGTTGCTAGATTAAACTCATTGGCTGCTATATTGGTTGCTAGGTTGTAACTGGAAGTGGTTGCTAGGCTGTTGCTAGGGTACTTGAGGTGGTTGCTAGGCTGTTGCTAGGTTAGTTGTGGTGGTTGCTATGCTGGTTGCTAGATTAAACTCATTGGCTGCTATATTGGTTGCTAGATTGTAACTGTGGAAGTGGTTGCTAGGCTGTTGGTAGGGTATTTGACATGGTTGCTATATGGGTTGCTAGGTAGATGAGGTTTAATATAGTTGGAATGACTGAACAGTTAAATAGGTGGATAGTTTAAATGGTTAAAGTATTTGCGAGGTAGATGAGGTTTAATATAGTTGGAATGCCTGAACAGTTAAATTGGTGGATCATTTAAATGGTTAAATTATTTGCTAGGTAGATGAGGTTTAATATAGTTGGAATGACTGAACAGTTAAATAGGTGGATAGTTTAACTCATTGAATGCCAAGCTGTTTTCGGAAGCTTTGTCCTAGAGTGCCAGCAATCTAGACCATTGTTGATGATTTTTGTACAGCCACAGCATATTCTGTGTTATAGCTGCAATGGCTCGTTTAAAAGGTGAGACTTTAAGCTCTCAGTGGGTGCAAACCGTGTATTTCTACACGCCTCTGTTTCCTGAGAAATCCCAAGCTAAACAGTGGCTAGTTTTCATCAGATGAGGTTTAATATAGTTGGAATGACTGAACTAGGTAGATGAGGTTTAATATAGTTGGAATGACTGAACAGTTAAATAGGTGGATAGTTTAAATGGTTAAATTATTTGCGAGGTAGATGAGGTTTAATATAGTTGGAATGACTGAACAGTTAGATAGGTGGATAGTTTAAATCAGTGGTCCCCAAACTTTTTCTTCTGAGGGCCAGCTCACTATGCCTGGCTCTAAGAGAGGGCCAGAGACTCGGAGTATATCAGTAACCATAAATAGCTTAGCGCTGTGAACAAAGGCAGTCTACCTTAGTTGAATATTCCATTGCATTTAATCTATAGGCTATTGCAATTTAATACCATTGTTATCTCTGTTTATATTGCCATCTTGCCATATCAGTGTAAAATGTAGCTCAAATGAAATAATACTAATAATAGCATTCTCAAAACTATAAGCAGGGTGTCCCAAAAGTATATTTTGAACTCTGAACTTTGCATACACAGCTCAAGTTGTGAACAAGCAATATCCTACAAATTTAAAGTTCTCAAACTATGAGTTTTATGAAGTGGTGGCAGAAACATCTGAAATGACCACCATTCTAACTTTCACTCACCTGATGAGAACTTTGTGAACTCTGTATGAATATTTGAACGAGTGAATAAAAAATATAAATAATTATACCAGAAAGTTCCAGAATTATGACTTGAATAGAAGTTAGTTAGTTATTAACAATTAATTCATAAACTTTTAGAATACTTTGAGCACTGATGCAGTCAGCAGAGGCCTCTTACATTGTTTGCAGGTACAGAAGGCCTACTATACATTTCATTCCGTTTTCGATGGCAAACGCGAAACAGTGCCAAAACAACCACCAGTGGACAAAAAGAGTATTACATGTGTACTGTTAAGACCCGCTATAGAGAATAAATGGGGGAAATTACGGAGGTTATAGTTTGACGATGGTGCGGGCCAGATCCTATATACCACGGACATGTTTTGGGGGGCCACCTAAAATGAGGTGGCGGGTCGTGAGTTTGGGGACCACTGGTTTAAAATGGTTAACTGACAGTTGATGCAGGTGGCCTGGCCACCTGGCTGAAGATTCTAATTGCTGTGATGTCATAGAGGCCAATGTTAAGTCAATGGGGAAATTTTAATAGTTTTTAATTAATAGTTTAAAAAGTATAAAAGTTACAAAGTTGAAAGTACAAAGCACCCATGTGCTAAGTAAGACCTACGTAACAAAGTTTGAATGAAGTTTCTACGTTAAAGGAATTTTCCGGAGTAAAATGCACTTTAGATCAATTTACGGATGATTGGGAGTACGTATGTTGAGTTGACATCCAAATCATGTCATTCGGATGTGTTTTGAGAAAGTTCGATGTTACCGTTTTTAGTCCAAACTCGTTAGCCTGGAAGTGACGCGGGCATATAATTTCGCCGCTACAAAACGCTATTTTTATACCTCTTCTACAGTTCCAAACAACATTACACTTACGTGGTAGTGAGTAGAGGGTCCCTAAAGCCAAACGGAAGTATCCCGAGGTCTTTATGTGGTCGGATAGAGAGTCCAGAATGAATTTCATCAAGCCAGTACCTTTCCGGAAATGTTGCCATCTTTGCTGCCATCTTTGCTGCCATCTTCAGGGGAAAGTCCGTAGGAGTCGATTGCTGAGTGTGGAGTAACACGCTCTGGAAATTCACAATTTCGTTTTTTTTTTTTTTTTTTTTAAACATAGTCCAGTCCATTAGCCTGGCGGGCCATCCTATATCATTGAAATGTATAGTCTGAATCGAACCATTTACCTCGCTTAATCCAAGGGGCGGGCAGAGAATTGTCTTTCAAACTGCCTAGGCATGCAATAGGCCAGCACTACACGACCATATCCATTATCCGGGTCGGCAAAGCGGCAAATACATCCTTCTTGAAAGGAATGACTTAAGTGCATTGTGTTGCTCAACTTTCAAAGAAAAGCACAAGTACAACTCCTCCAAAGTTAACGGCAACGCCGATTCAAACAACCGCTCTTCGTTAGCCATAGCCACCTTCCTTGTTGTTCACCGTCCACAGGACTGTCGTTATCCTGTTAAGCCCGCCTTAAGACTCTCTAACAAAATAGAGCTGTGTGATGGATGAAGTCCACGGCCAGCCAATAGAAATCCCTATGGTTTGATACTAGACGCACAGGCTGAGCAAATTAATTTGCGCCGCTTAGGGTGCCTAGATTTCTAGGCTACCAGTCCATACAACTTCATTTCAATTTCAAAAGAAATACTGGACTATGTTAAAAAAAAAAAAAAAAGAAACAAGAGACAAAAATCTTTTTTGAAAAAAAAAAAAAATAATTAATTGGAAATGCATGGATTCCAGTTGCTGCTACTGGAAGAAACTGGAATCCATGCATTGCCACTGAATTATTTTTGGAATCTGATCCCTTATCATACCAGTTCATTCTTACCGTTGCTTTCGACTTATCGTGACTAAATTCAAGATGGCTGCAAACGCTAAACTTCGTGGAAGATACTGTCTGTATAAATCGCCTTGTAAGTAAACTACCAGTGCTTTTCAAAGTTCTCAATGTCTCATTTTAAATGTCAGGGCCCTCGGAAGTCTACCAATGAAGTGTGGAGATACATTGAGCCTCGTAAATGGGTGTAAAACAGTGATTTATTTGCATGGCTAGCCCGATGCCGAAGCACCACTATTGAAAAAGCTGTTGGTAGCATTGGCTAACTAGCCAGATTTTTGGAGTGCAGGGGACAAGCCGAGATGGGCTACGTTCACCCTCGGTATCATGTTTCAATACACTTTAGGTCAATATCACACCGGAATTCTCCTTTAAGTGGCAGACAGTCAATTAGATTTACACACAACCAATGTAATGACATTAAAGAGAAGTGTAGCCTAATTGTTTAAAAATAAAAATGAAATTACTAGATACTTTAGTTGGCTATTAGTAATTATGCAGGTCACAGAATATTAATTATTAAAAAGATATAAACTTAATATGAATTACAAAATATATGAATGTATTGAAACATATGACATGATGCCATCCTTTTTAGGAGGCGGCTGTCTTTTTTTGGACAGTTCTACAAAAGGCTATACTGCTTTTTGAACAGATCGCAGAGATTAGATGCAGTAATTTTGTGCTTTTTTTAGCCCCCCCCCCCACCCTTTTTATCTGGGCTTTTTTGTTCGGAATGCTTTTGTGTGTTTCATGGATATTTTGTTGTTTACTGAAAGCAATACTGTAAAACTTTTTCTGTTCCATCATACTGTAAACTTCTACTGTCCTCCTGTAGTAAACCGTAAATAGGAAAAGGAAAAAAAAACTGATTTGCTTTTGAATGTGAACATAACATGTGGACATACAGGTCCCAACCAAGACATTTAGTGTAAAAATTGCATGCAAATATCTGTAAAACTGAAACATAAAAGTCTATGCAGTTTTTGTGATGTCAACAATAGCCAGTATTTTGAAACCTGGTGTACTTTGATTGAATGCGTGTACCTTGTGAAGTAAAAACAAGTGTCATTCTTTGACAGAATAATTTCATTTTGAGTCAGATTTCCAGTGTTTTGGTAAAGTTAGTGTGTGCAGAGAAATATGTGTTAGTAATATATTTAACAAAATGTGGTTTTGAGAAAAAAATTATCCATTTGGCCAATTGTGTTTTCTAGGTGTGAGTCTGTGTTAAGAGTTTAGAAAAAGTATCTGAAGTATAGGTAAGCGCTTGTTAGCGATTGAAAAAAACTGTAGTTTCAATTTCAACTGTTTTGTCATAGGCTAAAACCTGGCAACCCAAAACCCAAATAAGGAAGCGGGTGCCGACCGCGCAGCCTGAGTCTCGTCAGAAGCAAGCGGGCTAGTTGAATGGCCTACTCCAGAACTAGCTGTTGTGAAATTGTTGGGAATTTAATTGATTAACACATCACATAAACTAAATTGTGTTGTTGATACACTGAACTTGTGCCCTCGGAACCAAATCTGACAGCAAGCAGCTTTGGAGTTTTGAAGTAGACTGCAGGCAGGCAGCTGGTGGATACATAACTGGCATGCGAAGGTAATGGTAAGGTAAAAGCAACGACCGAAATGCAGTGTTGAAACACGTGTATGAAACGTATCAAATATGCAAACACAGATCCGGTATAAACACTGACACCCCCCCCCACCCAAAAAAAAATCTCCCGTTTTTGGAAAGCTAAATGTTGACAGGTATGGTGTGTGTGTGTGTGTGTGTATGTGTGTGGGAGAGAGAGTGTGTGAGCTCATGTATTGAGTGTCTGCAGCTCGACCTTGCTCCACACCTAGCGGCAGAGAATGCATATGTGTGTGTGTGTGTGTCTGTGTGTGTTTAGGGCACCCTGCGCCCGCAGCGCCCAGATCACCGTGGGCAACCCCACACACAGCCCCGGGATCACCACCACCACCGTATTACTGATGCTCATGTGCTTGCTGCCATGGAGACAGTTCTCACTTTAGAACAGGGAGCCCATCTCCCAGTTGTACAGAGCTGTGTGGCACAGCATCCTGGGAAGTGACATATTGTGCTGAAGTTTGGCCATATGAATACTTATTCTACAACTATTCTGCCATTATAACTAACATATTCAGACAGCATGTTAGCCTAACATTGTTAGGAGGCTATTAACACTCTGTTGTAATAATCATATAGCAACACGTTTAGATTGAGACCTTAGTTTGTTATGAAGGTTATACCAACCCTGCTGAAAAAAACAGCTAGAAACCAGCTTATGCTGGCAGCTGGTTTTAGCTGGTCTTTGTGTAGCTGGTTGGGCCACCAGCTGGATATCCTGGCGTGACCATCTGAAGAAGCCGGTCATGCTGGTGTGACCAGCCTGTCTTGTGGGATACAGCTGGTGCAAGATGGTCATGCTGGTGACCAGCCTGTCAAGCTGGTCATGCTGGTTTGTTAGAATGACCAACATAAGCTGGCATGGCCAGTTAAACCAGCACTATAGACCAGCAACACCAGCTAAAATGACCAGCTTGAGGTGGTACGACAAGCAAAACCAGCTGAATTACCATCATAAGCTGGGAAAAACAGCTGAAGGTATGTTTTCGCAAAGTTTTGCTGGTCTAGCAGGTCAACCATCATAGGGTGGTCAAACAAGCTGGTCAACAAGCTGGTCAACCAGAAAACCACCTTTAGCTGGTCAGGCTGTTTTTTTCAGCAGGGAAGAAAAAAAAGAGTCTACGTGCAATTTTTATAATAACTGCACACATTTACCAAATGAGTTATAAAGTCATTTCTAATTTTATCAGTAAAACATTTGTTCAGTTATAAATAGTTTGTTCATAAATAAGCCTATATTTATGTTTAATACATTATTGTTAATACTTATGCAATATGTTTTGGTAATATTTCCATTATTGAACCCACAACTAATGATTTAGGGTGGGATACATATTTTATAAACCACTTTCTAATACTATAATTATAATTAACCAGCTCATCTATCCACATTTACAAATGAGTTATAAAAGTTTACACCATTTATTCATTTAGCCGGGTTTGAACCCCAGTGGTTACTTGTTAACCCAATCCACTACACCTCTGCCCAGTGGTATTACAAACAGTCAATTCAAAAATATAATATAGATATGTGTGTTTACTATGAACAAACCATTTTTAACTGTGTAAACATGATTTACAGATTAGAATTAATGTAGGAATAATTCTTTACAAATGAAGAATACAGCATTTAATAATAGTTTACAGATGTTTAATAACAGTGTGTAGTAGAAGAACAGAAACTCGTTGTAGGGGTTTCATCTGGGCCAAGGTAGTGTAGTGGATAAGGAGCTGGACTGTTACATGCAGTAGCCTGAAAAGTTGGGGGTCTCGGTCCCCGCTTTCACTGTTATGTCAGTGGCCTTCAATTTAATTGACATGTGTACGTCGCTTGTCTGCTAAATGAATGAATGTGAATGTAATCTTTACAACTCATTTGAAAATGTGTTGCAAGGCATAGAAAGTCCTCACTTTAGATAAGCTCACAAAATATCATTAACTAACCACTGAGTTAATCATGAATTATAGTATTAGGAAGTGGTTTATAAAATATGTATCCTCACCCTAACTAATCATTAGTGCATGTGTATATTGCATAATTTATTAAGTATTAACAATAATTCATAAACATATTTTAGATATGGGCTTATTTACTATGAACAAACCATTTATAACTGTTTGTACAAATACTTTATGTATGAGAATTAGCATAGGAACAATGCTTTACAAATGATGAACAAAGCATTTTGTAATAGTTTGCAACTAGTTTATAATAAGAAAATGATTTCATTATAAGTGGTTGTTTCATTACTTATTAAGTATAAATCATGTACTTACAAACATATTTTTTGGATAGGCTCATTTACTATGAACAAACCATTTATAACTGTGTGAACAAATGCTTTACTGATGATAAATTATGTATGAACAAGAAATTACTAATGATGAACAAACCATTAACTAATAAGTAACAAAGGCTTAATAAATGATGAATTGTGTGTAGTTATTATAAAGTGTTACCCAAGAAAATTGTTTATGGATGCAATAGGAAAACGTTTTAGCACGGCAACAATCAGAAGACCACCATAAGGTTAACATTCGTGCACTTCAGGACATCTTCCCTACCTGGTGCAACTAACCACCATGACAGAGGTAGGCTACGTTTATGTATAGCTGACCGTTTTTGCGCTCAGAAAGTAGGCTAGTCTACGCATGTTCTTTCATAGCGCAACACGACCTGTCCCTCACCATATCGCAACCTCTTGTCAACCTTATACAATCTGTTGCTGAAGACAAAAGCGCCAGATTGTCGTTATCAGATGCTCAGACCTCCTGCATGAGCACACACAGTATTGCTGCTCATTGGAAAACTGAGTTGTCTGTAAAATTCAAAATTACCATGTTTTCATTAAATGCGGATAAGGCAACAAATTGAAATATGAACAATATCTAGACTGTTCTGATTCGTTACTTTGATGAGGAAATATGAAGTCTTGCAAACTTGATTTTATAGATTTTACTTGGTGTTGAATTGTATATTAACAAGAAAAAAATCTCCCCTTTAGACACTTTTGGCCTGAAGTAATTAAATAAGAGTGTAAGTTAAAGCCTTGCTACAATATTGCTGCAGTAGAAAAGAACAGCAATGGCTAATCAGCAATGGTCAAGGATGGTATTGAAATATTGTTTTGTTCATCAGGAAAACTCAATCTCAACCAAGAACACTCTCAATTCGCCTTATTCACATTGTGGCCATTGGCGGCTAAAACGAGGCTACAGGGTACACAAACCATAGGATTGTTATGTTCTACGCATTCACCTGTAGGTGGCATTAATTATATAGTAACTTAAGAGTACCCTGTAGCCTCGTTTTGGTGTTTATTTGGTGCTTTACATTGCTGTTTGCATCTTTTTGTACATTAAAAACCAATAGGTCGTGACCGCAAAAGGGGTTCTATCTCTATAGGTAGATATCAACAACGTATGACTTAAGGCCTGAAAAAAGTTCAGTCAAACGATTTTTTTTTTCACTTTAATCCCTGAAATCAACTAGGTTCTATTCCGTGTAAATGTGTCCATGAAGCGGGACATTGTCACGTTACTACCGCGACAAAGCTTTGCGTTGCCACTGCACTGCTGTCATGTTCATGTTGGCATGTTCAAACACTTGTAAATAGTAATTATTTGAGGTTTAATCTTACCTTTAATATTATTTATTCTATCTGAATGGGTGCGATGTAGGTATTAAATTTAATCTGAAGTGGTATTAAAAAGGTCTTAAAAAGTCTTAAATTTAGGTCTGACAATTCTGGGGGTACCCTGGTGTTGTGTTTGTGTGAGTGGTTGGTGTGTGTGAGACTCACTTTAGTTTCTCCAGTTTACAGTTAGTTTCTCCAGTTTACAGTTGGGATCCTCCAAAAGAGAAGAATTCCCACTCAACTGCAGGTCTCTCATGTGTGGTGCAAGAGGCCTTCCTCTCCATTACTGCACCATTACAGGCTGTAGAGAGAATAATAATTCCGTGGAAATGCATGGAACAGTTGCTGCTACTGGAAGAAACTGGAATCCATGCATTTCCACTGAATTATTTTTTTGGAATCAGACAATTCGTTGAAGTTCTCTTCTCTGCCATTGACATCTTTGTAGGCTACTTTGCTACATACGTTTGCTATGTCCTTGTTGGAGTGTGATGTGATTTGTGCCATGTGCAGGTGGTGTGATGGATTGCGTACAAACCAATAGGGTGTCAGAATTTATACTTCTCATCCATCCACAATCAAATTCTCTCTATCTGGATGGGGCGATTTATCTAGATATTTTTTTTTTTTTTTAACGGAACCGGAATAAAAACAAGCCGAAATTAATTAGGAGTAACGAGGCTATTTTTAAAATGTAAGGAGTAGAACGTACAGATACTTGCGTGAAAATGTAAGGAGTAGAAGTAAAAAGTCGGCTCAAAAATAATTACTCCAGTAAAGTATAGATACCCAACATTTCTACTGAAGTAATGTAACAAAGTATTTATAAATAAGTGGATAATAGAAGTAAGTTAGTCAGTATAAATGCAGTGGTGAGAAGATAAGAAGAACGAGTCCGTAACATCTCCCCCCATAAAGACAGAGGGCCTACAAATTTATATATCGGTCACTAATCATTTTGGTTCAGAAAACCCACCACCAACACCAGGAAATAACCTGCAACCATTCACCAGAGCTACAGAAGAACA
This sequence comes from Alosa alosa, assembly GCF_017589495.1. Classification (NCBI taxonomy): domain Eukaryota; kingdom Metazoa; phylum Chordata; class Actinopteri; order Clupeiformes; family Clupeidae; genus Alosa; species Alosa alosa. Next base: position 26,530,723 of record NC_063212.1, on the reverse strand, counting down.
GTCTTAGAGAACCGTCTCCTCGCCACACACCTCTCAAGCCAGCAATCCCCTGCCACTAGAAGAGCTTTCAATGTAAACAGACAGAAGAGACAAACAAATAAACAATTAGCTGGAATCTCCAGGGGCGCGAGACAACGTGTCAGCCAACACATTGTCTACACCCCGGATATGTTTAATAACCAGGTTGTGTGGCTGAAGAAACAAGGCCTAGCGCATGAGGCGCTCAACCTCATCATTGCTGAAAACTCCTCCGGCTAACCTAACTCCTCCTGCAAATTAGTTCATGTGTGGTGTGGAGGGGAATTTGATTAGGGAACTACAAACTGTAACAGCGGTGTCTTAATGCAAGCCTGGGGGAGGACAGACACTCCAGTGGGGCACAAGGGCACATTCCCACTACTCGTTTCTATTTATAACATCCCTGCACCTACAATGATACGCTTTTCATGATAAGCAATGATCCAGCTTTTCTTCTTAAGTCAGAAGCACAGAGCCTTTTGGGATTCCTCCACTACTGGCTGCAGCCTTAGGAGACATTCATCAGACCTGCTGTACTTCTTCAAATCAAACACATCCAGCTTTTCTTCTGACGTCAGAAGCACAAATACAAGAGCTGACCACTGAGTGGATGAGAGTTTGGCTTCAGAAAGTGTCCCTGACTTTTTGGGTTTCGTAAAAAGGTATGAAATAATTTCACAGGCCACAAATTTCATCCGATTTTCACCAACTGCACTACAGATTATCTTCCCTCCAAGCCTCACAAGTGGAGGTGATGGAGACCTCTAATGATGGAATGAGCTGTGGTTTAAAGAATTATACCATATATTGGTAATAAAATAATTATCTCCCATATGGAGCTGGGATATTCTTCATAGTACAAACACACACATCGAAATGGCTGCATAAAGAGATAGAGTAGCATGGAGATTCCAGCCAGATTCAAGTGTTTCCTAGAGTAGGGGTCTCAAACTCCTGGCCCGCGTCCGGCCCAATTCCGGCCCGCGACGTATGTCAAAATAATAATGTAATCCGGCCCTTGAGGGTATTTTTAATTGCGACTAACAACGATACTGATTAAAATAGACGATAGATCCAAGTACGGTGACAAATCTTATTTGTACTCTCCTTTGCTAGACATCCAGAGCTTGATTTCAAACCCAAAATCGCTGCACAAAGTTTTCAGGAAATACTTGTATTACACGCGAGAAACGTGAAGACGAGCATTTGTAATGACGCGATGCAGGTCATAGTTTTGCACAAACTGAAGCAGAAATAGGCCTACACCAAATGTTGAAAAACGTTCACGTGTGATGAAGTCTTAGATAGGCTATGTTATTCACCTATTTTGATTCTGAAGGAGAATATCCTTTTGGAGATTATGATCGATCGTCTATTGACAGTGATAGTCACAGTGTGTCTGTGAATGAAGGTGTGTCTTTGCGTGTATACGACGGTGTCCACTAAGCATACCATGCTTATTTCGACCCTCTGCTCAACATACATACTGTAGCTCGGAGGTTGGTGTCCGTAATGGACGTGGTACAGACCGCAGGGCTAGTAGAAATAGGGCTCTGCAGAACTACAAAGTCACCCTCGATAGGAACTAATTTGACCAGGTTTATTGTAGGCCTTGTGGTTATAGGACAGTAATAGTTTACTATTGTTGGTATAGGCCGACATCTTAGGTGTTTTCCTGTTAATTTGTTATGTGGGTAATATGACAAAAAAGAAAGTAAACCTGCTCAAATATGTTCATCCAGTATTTACTGACAGCTGCATAATTTGAGGTGCTTGCCATCCAGTGGCAAATTAGATGGATAAATGTACCCTTCATAAACTTGTGTTTATACTCAAAGATTTTTACATTTACAGTAAGACTTTATCTCTGACCGCTTTCAAGCCATGGCCTTTTGACATTTTGAAATCCAATGGTGTTGCTTTCTTAACCCTGACGCCTATTGCCAGGTTTAAAAAAAAGTTATGAGAGGAAAATATTTTTATTTGGTGTGAAACACACACACACACCTACCTGTTTTTATGCTTTTTTGTTTGTTTTTATAATTTGTATTAATATTTATTTTATCATTACTTTATTTGTAAGCTACAAGGTTGCTAGCACAGGTGTCTAAAAATAGATACAAATACTTGCACTTTCTGTTTGTAGTTTTGTGAAAATACAGTATTTGAAAAAAAAACATTGCATTTTTGGAAATCTCCGTTCTTTTTTGTATTATTCACTGATGTGGCCCTCCAATCAGATAACATTGGCAGAAGTGGCCCCCAGCTCATTTGAGTTTGAGACCCCTGTCCTAGAGAAAGCATTTCAGTATTGAACAGCAGAATGGCATGGGCATTCCATTCAAACTAAATGTATACATTTAAAAAGTGAACCGCACGTGCATTAAACTGCAGTTTTGACATAGTTTAATACAATTTGTTTTGATAAACAAGTACATAACTCTGTTGTACATAGTGCTGTACATAACTCTGTTGATTGCTCTTTAGGTCCTGCAGGGGGCAGTGCAGGGCAAAACAGATATAGATTACCACAGACCATGGAGATGACGGGTATCTATTTCTGTTTGATTCCATTATATGGTAAGATGTATTCATTTCAACAATCCTGTCACAAAGTGCTCATTCTGCAAATCATGTTTATGGGCTTGTCTTGATCCATCAGTGAGACCATCATGTTTAAAATCTATGAAGCGATCCTCTAACTAGTCCCTCAATGGACTCAATGGATAACAAAATCACATGCATCTAATGTAAATGGATGTACACAGAGAGATGCATCATGGCAATGCAATATGGTGTGCAATGTAGTATGGTATGGATCTGATTCATAGCACCTGCTAATACTTTCTGTCCTGCTAATAATTTCATAACATAAGCAATACAGCACGAGTGAGACTCACCACAGCCATGGCCCATGGGTATGTCCTTTACTAACACCACACTCACACATCACCACAGCCATGGCCCATGGGTACAGTATGTCCTTTACTATCACCACAATCACACATCACCACAGCCATGGCCCATGGGTATATCCTTTAATAATAACACAGTCACACATCACCACAGCCATGGCCCATGGGTATATCCTTTAATAATAACACAGTCACACATCACCACAGCCATGGCCCATGGGTATATCATTTAATAATAACACAGTCACACATCACCACAGCCATGGCCCATGGGTATGTCCTTTACTAACACCACACTCACACATCACCACAGCCATGGGTATATCCTTTACTAACGGCACAATCACAAATGCAAAATTGCGTATAATGTACTAACACAGTAGTTCTACTACCAACTAATCTAGTGTATAGACATCAAACTGATGATGACTGATGATGTTTTCAATCATCAAAATGACAACAGCCCATCCAATGATTATCTTGGCAAAAAGTAAAATATCTCAAAATGACATTGTACCACTAATCAATACATCAAGCATTTCTTTTGAACTGAATGTTTTAAAACACAGGCACAGTAATCGACAGGTATAGCTTTGTTTCCTCTGGGTATTGAGGTAAACTTTTGTGCCATTATTTAAATAGTCATTTCGCTTAGTGCACCCAAATGGCCAACAGCAGCCCTGCAAGTGCTTCATGACTCAGCGACTCAGCTCAGGTCCAGTCAAATCTCAGAAGTGGGACAAATAGACTGAGTATCCTAAATGTTTCCCAGAAGTGGGAAAAATAGACTGAGAAGATCCTAAATGTTTCTCAGAAGTGGGAAAATAGACTGAGTATCCTAAATGTTTCCCAGAAGTGGGAAAA
>NC_063212.1:26471926-26524426 GCF_017589495.1 Alosa alosa | reverse complement strand
CCCTTGAACCACTCTTCCTAAAGCCTCCTTTGTCGTCTGCACCATACGCTCAGCTTTGCCCATTAGAAGACGGATGGTCTGGGGCAGTAGTGGTATGCCTGATGCCGTTACGCTGTACAAACCTTTTGAACTCTGCTGAGGTGAATGCCGTGCCATTGTCTGAGACGATTACATCTGGAAGGCCATGAGTCACCATGAGCTTACGCAATGTGGTAATTACAGCTGAGGAAGACATAGAGCTCACCAGCTCCACCTCGAACGACTTTGAATATGAATCCACCACAATGAGGAGGAAAAGAGGAAAACCTTCCCATGAAAGGGGCCTGCCAAATCTATGTGGAGACGGGACCATCTTCTGAAGGTGCACTCCCAGGGTGATTGCTGACACGTTGAGCAGCCCCTTACCATCTCCTCCACTTGGGCATCTAACCCTGGCCACCAGACATAGCTGCGGGCAATGCCCTTCATGCGGACAATTCCAGGGTGGGCATCATGTAGCAGAGCAAGAACGTCTTTACGCACCTGTTCGGGGATCACCACCCGATTTCCCCACAGTACACAGTTTTTATGGACAGACATTTCGTGACGCCGCATAAAGAATGGACTGAAACGCGTGTCACTGACACAAATTGGCCACCCGTGCAAAATCCACCGCAAAACTCGCGACAAAACTGGATCTCCTGCTGTCAGCGCCCCAATCTGGTCAACATGAAGAGGCGCGTCTGGAACCGCCTCCAACAGCAACACTTCAAGTGGCGGCGGAGTGTCAGTAAAAGTTGCTGGGAGAGGTAAACGGCTGAGAGTGTCAGCATTGGCCAATTGCTTCCCTGGCCGATAGCAGAGCTCATACTGGTATGCAGAAAGGATCAGACTCCACCGTAACATCCGAGGAGACAAGACTTGAGGCATAGGTTTTGTATGATGTAGTAAGCCCAACAGAGGCTTATGGTCCGTGTAGACCACAAATGGCCTGCCGAATAGATACTGGTGGAATTTCCGCACAGCAAAAACAATAGCAAGTGCTTCCTTATCAATCTGTGCATAGTTCCTCTCCGTAGAGGTCATGGTCCTTGAAGAAAAACACACCGGTGCCTCACGGCCATCCGGCTGGACATGGCTGAGTAGGGCTCCAAGCCCATAAGGTGAGGCGTCACACACCAAAACTAGCGGCTTGTCTTCATCGTAATGTACCAGAACATTGTCAGTCTGAAGCAACTGCTTTGCTTTTATGTAGGCCGTTTCATGTTCTCTGGTCCACCTCCAAGATGCTGATTGATCCAATAGGCGATGCAGGGGCTCTAGCACAGTAGGTTTGTCGCGCAGGAAACAGTTGTAAAAATTCAGTAGGCCCAAAAAGGCTTGGAGTTCGGTCTTGTTGCGTGGAATGGGTGCACCTTGTATGGCAGCCACCTTCTCATTTGTTGGTCTGATTCCATCTTTATCTGCCCGGAATCCCAAAAACTCCACTTCTTTAGCTCCAAAAGAGCACTTTTCTTTTCGCAGCCGCAGGCCTCAGCAAACCGCTGGAGCACCTCATCCTAGGGTTGCCACCTGTGTCTGACAAAAATCCTGGACATTTTGACCATCCAATCGACCTTTTTGTTTGTAAGCAACGGTGCCTTTCGCACATCTAACCCAAGATAAAAACAGTCATTCTAAGCGACAATTGTATAGCTAAAATTAGTAAGAATGACAATTTCTAGTTATTTGATTAGTTAATTGCTTCATTTAATAGCAGACCTTTATTATTTTGTTATATTTTCAACAGTTTTAGTTCATGTACAAAATCCGGGGCATTCAGTGTCCAGGATTTTTTTTTTTTCCTGGACAGACCATGAAAATCCTGGACAATCAGGAAAATCCTGGACAGGTGGCAACCCTACCTACATTTCATTCTATTTTCGATGGCAAACGCGAAACAGCGCCAAAACAACCACCAGTGGACAAAAAGAGTATTACATGTGTATTGTTTTAAAGACTCGCCATAGAGAATGAATGGGGGGAAATTACGGAGGTTATAGTTTGACGATGTCGTGCTCCGTCTTGGGGCAGATGCTATATACCACGGACATGTTTTTTGGGGGCCACCCAAAATGAGGTGGCGGGCCGTAGTTTGGGGACCACTGCTCTAGCGTATTGAGACACTGATTCATAACATCTGACTCAATTCATCCATTAAGGGGTCTGGGGAACACTGTGTGGGCAGGTGGCTTTCCAAGCCTATGGACTTTTGAATAATATTCACAGAAAGGTTCATTGAAATGATAAATACCGTTATTAACCGGTTATCTAAAGGTTAATTGGAATAATAAATATTGTTATTAACCGGTTATCTTAAGGTTAATTGGAATGACAAATACCGCTATTAACCGGTTATCTAAAGGTTAATCGGAACCATAAATGCCGCTATTAACCGGTTATCTAAAATTGAAAATAACGTTTTCACTCAGGAACAAGTGAAATCGATTTTGTTCTCATTTTCCGTTACTTCCATCGAAAAATTGTGTTTGTTTACCTTTTTAAATTTTCATTCTTTGAACCGTTTCTAATCCCTAGAGCTCACATGTGTACTGTATGTGTGTTTTGTATGCCACATTGTAAAACCTAATGGAACCCTCAATTTAAGAAAAAATGTGTTGGGGGCGTTGTGGTGCAACTGATTACAACACCACTCGTACCATCACCATGCCGACAGTATCGGCGCCTATGGACTACACCACCCGTACCATCACCGTGCCGACGGTATCGGCGCCTATGGACTACACCACCCGTACCATCACCGTGCCGACGGTATCAGTGCCTATGGACTACACCACCCGTACCGGTCCCTCCTCCATCCTTTAGAGTCTCCTCCATCCTTTAGAGCAAAGTTTCTACCTCTTTGGATTATGGGTAAATGCTACCTTCTACCTTTATTTTTTCTCTTAACTGTTTATTCTGGCTTCTCAAGATGTGTACAAGGTTTAACAATGGATGAGCAAAAATACTGTATAAGTGATTATCACCAGCCTCAAAATATAAAGCATCAAAATATAAAGCATATCTTAGAAAAAGTGAGTGTTTTATTCAGAGATTAATGTGATATTGATTATTTTCTCAATGAACAATGACTTCTACATTTAATGCATCTGCCCAGTAGGTGTCACTATACAACTAACAAATGATCTTCACAACTTAAAGAAACAGATCGTACAGTATAGGTTGCAGGCTATATGTAGGCCTGACTAAAATTATAGCATACATCTTGTGGATTTGTGTCAAATGTTAATTCATTATAACTTCCTAAAGGTCCTATCAAACTAATCGGTATAAAGTGGTATCTGACACACAATGGTCAGGTGTATACCTTTATGTTTTGGTCAAGTTTGTGGTCTGCTCTCTTGGTATGCCTTTCATGTGATCATGTAGGCTAAACAATAGTCAAACCACATGGCTGTGCAACATTTGGGGGTATCCAAGTACGTGGTTTAGTGGAAAACCTGGATAAGTGAACTCATAGTAAGTGGTAAACCTCCTACAACAAGAGCCCTATGGCATTGTTTTGTTAGGAGAATGAAGCCATACAGCTCTTCTATTAGGAGGTTTACCACTTACTATGACTTTTAACTTGCCCAGGTCTGTCACTACACCACGTATTGGAATACCCCCCCGGTCTGCCCTCTGGGAAAGCCTGTCATGTGATCATGTAGCTAACCAATAGTCAAACCTTAACATCAACAAACCTAAACATCAACAACTGACGGGAACATAAACAGATCCTAATCTTGGACTTTTGGATAGTTATGTACTATGCAATGCATTCTAGTTAACAATAGTTAAGTTCAGTTGGTAGTAGCTAGTACTGTAGTTAAGCACTAGTTCAACTTAAAACAAGCACTAATCAACCCTTACAAAAACTAGATGTACCGAATAGCGGTACAAAATATGACCGCCGCTCAGTCCTGTACATCCGTTCATGAAAATAAATCACACTTCAATTTGTCTCCATATTTTACTCCATCACCCACTCTTGAAACTTTTGTGTATGCTTGTTTGGCATGCCTGAGTGTGTGTGTGTGCGGCTGCACAGAAAGTAGCCTACTGGTGCTGAAAAGGTGAATAGATTGTAGAATAGCCAAAGAAGATGTAGCATTGTTATAAAATCTTTAAAATCTCTAAACAATCACAAGTAGGCCAGTTCATCACAGTTCATCCATTGCAACTGGATTGAAAGGTCACTTACACCTGCAGGCTACATTGTATTTGGGAAAGGCAAAAGGTATCAGCATAATGTTATTTATTTATTTATAAACAAAAACATCTCTGTCAGTTCCATGCCGTTTTCAACAGCTATCAAAAACAAAGGTCATTTTGGATGGATGGATTTTTGTGAATGTTTCTTCTTCTACATAAGATTTTAGTCATCTTTAGTTCATGTAATACTTTATTGTCAATGCACAAATTAAGTAACAGTAGTCTGAAGCGAAATGCTGTTTTACATCTAGTGGTGCAAATAACTGACATGTCAAATGGGCCTTGATGAAATCGTCGCTAGACTGTTCATACACATTTTAACGGGCCAAAGTTGAAGAGCTGTTGTCCGTTATTGTTCGTGCAAATATAGGCTGATTCATGTTCCCTTGCATTTGTGTAACTGAGGTCCATGGCTAGTCTGGCTTTCACCAGACCAACCTCAATCTTTTAAGAAATCAAAAATAAATAGCGGGCAGATCAGGCTGGGTTCACCAAGCCTAGTCCATAGGCACCGATATTGTTCAGCTCTGGCTATTCTAAATGCAAAAATGCATCAGGGAGTTATGACAATTAAACTGTAACTAACACACTAGATCCTAATAGAAAGCTGTTAGCTTCCCTAAGCTACAGGTAGGCTTATAAGGTAGGCCTATTTACAACATAAATTGTCAATAGGCTATGCTGGCGACACAAATAAAATCTCCTTTGGAAACCAATGGCTTACGCCTTACAGTATCAAAGCGGACTTAAACTGCCATATCGTGGCGAAAAGTTGTAATAAAATTCACGCAGCTCCATGAGTCAAAGGAAAGCTTGAATGAAGTAGCCACTTCTAAATGGGACCCACTACAGTAGCTTAAGGTGTTTTGCTAAAGCAGCCATAATGAAATGAAGGTGTCATTGTTTGGATACTTCCCACATAACGTGCTTTTAATTTCACTACAACTACCAAGCTGGAATCAAAGCACATCGATTCCCCTCTCACACCCTGCAGCACTTAAAACAAAATAAACAGGTGTCTCAGTCTCCGCATGTATAGGCAAAACTGTATCAGACCGGTGTAGCGTTGGTAAATCTTCCATTGCACAGAATGATTTTTGTATACGTGCAACAAATGACAGTCGAAACATACAATTACAGTGCTGCTATCAATTTGCTTGGTATAACCGCATTTATAGTTTTCTACAAATGCAATCAATCAAATTGGCCTCCATCACTCAACCAAGCCTTCTTGGTAACATTACCTAGGTCCTTATTGATATTATAAGATTAGCATTACCTGCAGTAAAAACCAAGCATGTCGATAAACATCCTCAGATTTATTTCGGCTTCAAGAAGAAATGGGAATTACATTTCATGTAGACATCATCCTATCCTTATTAGGCGTTAAGCTGCGGTAAATTACAGTCCTTGTAGGAGGCGTCCATTGTTATTCCAACCCGTTTAACTTCCAACAAAATTACGTCTCACTGCAACGATCGCCATCTAGTGGACAAGCGACTACTTATCGCCAATACTGGAAATGCAGCCATGATGATGATGAATATATATTTTGGCTTTCTTTTTAATCCTACTGAATTTGTAATTATGTATCGGCCGTTCTAATACCGATAGTATGTGGGTGCCTGTGTGTGTGTGCATGTGTATATGTGTGCACCGCCATCTACAGGCCAATGAGTGTACAGTCACTAAATGATAGATAGATAGATAGATAGATAGATACTTTATTGATCCTCAAGAGGAAATTCAAGGGTCTCAGTAGCATACAGACATAACACACAACATGCACTTACAGCAGAAATGGTAAACATAAGTATAAGTATAAACATATAACTAAACTCCACTGTACAATAAGACAGTAGAAGATAAGACAGATAAAGAAAACTAACAAAACTAAATACTAAATACACTATATAAGTTAAATTAAGAAAGTCCAATGTGCTTGAGGGTGATCAAGCATAAGACACTTGTAGTGACAGGGCCAGGACTGGTGAGGTGCTAAAAGGAGTGAGTGTCATGGTGAAGGTGCAAACAGTAGTCCAACCATAGTCCTTAATAGTGATGGGCAAATGAAGCTTTGGTGAACCACTAAACCACAGCAGTGTGAAGCTAGCGACACTAATGAAAAAAATCCAATATGGCTACAATATGTAGATTTTTCAACATAAAAAGTCCTTACCCAAACCAGTATATGTAACCAAAAACATTGGTTTGCTAAGGACTTTTATGTTGAAAAAATGTTTGAATAATGGCGACCATCTTTGCTTTTCACCTAGTATGCTAGGTTCACACTGCTAATGGTTCAGTGGTTCACCAAAGCTTCATTTGCCCATCACTAGTCCTTAATTATGTGTGCCCGACAAGGTGCTCAAGAGAGTGAGTGTCCAACATTAGTCCAACAGTGCAAGAGTAAGGTCTAGAGACCAGCATAAATAATATAGACAAATGGGAGAGTAAAGTGTAATGTAGACAAGGTAAAATAAAAAAACTATTTCAGTGCAAGAACAGGTTGAGGTAATAGGGTTATAGCCATTCATTCATTCTGTATTGTATCAAGCCTGACGCAGCCATTGACCATTGATCATGTGTGCTAATATAGCATGAAAAACAGTGTAGCAGTAAAACAGTAGTGTAAACATTAGGCTGTGTACAAAAGTAAAACAGTAGTAAGCAGTAGTGGGCAGTCAGTACTCAAAAACATGGACATGGAGAGGGTGGAGAGGCAGACAGACTAAGCAGAAGTCTATCTCTCCTCTTCCCTTTAGTGAAGCATTGAACAGTTCAATGGCCCTAGGAACAAATGACTTCCTCAGCCTTTCAGCTGTGCATGGCAGTGGCCGAAGTCTCCAGCTGATCAAGCTCTTTTGGTTTTGATAGTGCTGTAGAGTGGATGACATTCATTGTCCAAGATGTTGATCAGTTTGTTTAGGGTCCTTTTGTCAGATATTGAAGTGATATCTGACTCTCCCCCCTCCACCCTCAGCTACATAACATCCTGGACATTGGACCCACAATGGCCGCCTGCACTCTCCACTTGCACACTTGCACACTTGTACACTTTACAACTTGTTGTTGTTGTCCTGAAAACACAACACTTCTGCTGCTCTTACATAACTTGCACCACTATGCCACTTTCTTTCTTACTTAGGTCAAACAGAACTACCCAAGCCTTTTATTGGCCTGACTTTGCACTAGTATTTTATTGACTGTCTATGCACAATTTCAACCAAATTTTGCTGCTCTTATTTTTTCATTATTATATGTGCCCTCTTATTTACTTATTTACTTACTTTTTTGTTTACTTGAATGTTATGTTTGTCTGTGGACTTAAATTGGTAAAATATGTCTTGTCTTCACCGTGGGATAGTGAGAAACGTAATTTCGATCTCTTTGTTCAGCTCCCACTACAAAGCCAGCCTTCCTTACCAGCCTGTCAAAGTAAGCCCAGCATCCTTCTTCTTTGTGCTTCCTCCCCAGCATACCACTGCATAGAAGAGGCTGGCCACAACAGACTGATAGAACATCCTGAGGGAGCTTGCTGCACACATTGAAGGGACAGCCTCCTCAGGAAGTACAGCCTGCTCTGTCCTTTCTTGTAGAGTGCATCAGTGTTGGCTGACCAGTCCAGTTTATGTACATTATGTAAATGTACACATAACCTAAATTTTTTTAGACCCCCCATGGATGAAATTCTCGAAACTTGGCATACCCCAGAGAATGCCAGGTCAATCATACACATAAAATTTGGTGCAGTTCTGAACATCTTAACTGAAGATAGGGGCGATTAAAGCAGAATGATATTGCATTTTAATTTTTTTTGCGGGGGTGCAAATCACAAATGAGTGATTATGGGCCAGGTTGATGTGGGCCCTTGAGACCAACATACCATAAAATATTCTTCATCCTCAGTGCCCACGGTTCAGGTAGTTCTTTAGGAAAAACTGCTGGGGGGTCCAGCACGGGGGGGGAGTGGCCCCCGGGGACGAAACGAAATTTTTCCGTAAAAGTCTAGTGGGGCTACATACCCACCAAATTTCATGTGCCCCGGTGGTTCGGTGTCCAGCGTATCGTTGACCAAAAATTCAGGAAGTAGATGGCCGGGGGAAAAAAAAAAATAAAAATCCTACATGGCTTAAGCTAGCGGGCATAATAACCAGTACCTGATATAAGGTCCCTATATGGCTTAGCTAGCTTCTCTAGCGGCGGCCATAATAACCAGTACCTGATATAAGGTCCCTATATGGCCTTCACGCTGGCGGGCGGTCATAATAACCATTACCTGATATAAGGTCCCTATATGAGCGCTACGCTAGCGGCGGCCATAATAACCAGTACCTGATATAAGGTCCCTATATGAGCGCTTCGCTAGCGGCGGTCATAATAACCAGTACCTGATATAAAAGGTCCTTTATGGCTTAAGCTAGCGGCGGTCATAATAACCAGTACCTGATATAAAGGTCCCTATATGACCCGGCTTAGCGGCGGTCATAATAACTGCAGTTAGGCCTACTTCAGTTTTTTCAAAGTACAGTGCAGTTATACTGCAGTTTTTTGAAGTACAGTACAGTAAAATACTATTATATAATTATTTCCAAAATATTGCATTTCTGCAGTAAAGTACAGCACCATTTACCTAGTGCAATGTAGTTTTTCATGTACAAAATATTGCATTTCCTGCATATGAACTGCAAATAATTCCTCCAAATCTGCAGTTTTGACACTTGAAGTTGTGCAATTTTTTTTTTTCTGAAAGGGAAATGGTACAGGAGAGGAAGAGAAAATGCATAATTTCATGGAATCTGCTATCCGCTTTTCAATTGGTAGCCTATTTCATGGTATTCTATAAATAGTCCTGGGTAAGATTTATATGCACTTCATTTAGCGGAGAATATCTAAACTGTTATAGACTAATATGACCCCATTGAACAACGTGAGATGTGTGTGCCAAAATCTCTACCCAGGACAAAAGTCCTGAAAATGACCACAATAGGTGACACTATTATCACACTACAGGTAAATGGGACTTTTTTTCCCTTTATAGATATCCTCATACATTTCTACCAGTTTAATCTTCATATTAAGATAAATACTTTTTGTATTATACTTTGTCTTAAAAATAAAATAAAATATGCATAAAATAAAATATGCAAATTAGGCAATGTCTCATTAAATATGCGTACATATAAACTCTTGAAGCTACACATTTTCTGGGATGATCACAATGTTTACAATGACCATGTAGTGTAAGTGTAAGAATTCTGTTTTTATATTTTTGATTGTGTTTAGATGTTCAGTGTGGGTGTTGTGTGTGTGTGTGTGTGTGGAGGGGGGGTTGTTAACTTGGAATGTTAACTTAAAACGTGGAACGTCGTGGAACGTCATTGGAATGTTAACTTAAAGGATTGTTTGATGTGATTTCCTGTATTCTGGTGCATTTTGGGGATGGCCAATACTAAATTCAATCAGATTCATAGCCTACATCCTGATTTGTTGATATTGAGGCAATGATTCCATGCAAAGGCTTGGGCTTCAGGGCCCCCTGACCCCCTGGGCCCGGTAGGCCCGTGCAGTAATCCATCCCTCTCTATAACAGTTGAAATATTCTCTGCTAAATGAAGTGGATACAAATCTTACCCAGGACCTCTACTAAAAGTAGCTATATGGCTCAAGAGGGGATTACGGTGCAAGGCAAGCCAGTGTTGTCCAGGCAATTCAGTGTCATCGGGTTTCTTCTCTTAACTGAGACCATCTCATCTCTGCACTCCCTTCCTCTGTCAGTTAGGCTACAACGTTTTCCGGTTTGTGATAGTAAATGATTATTTTGGACAACAGTGAGTGATAGCCTGCTACTGTTGCATAGCAATGTATGTCTTGATATGGGGGAGGAGAGGGGCCTTTTGTCCCTCTCAAAGTTAGTATATATTAAGATTACGGCCTTGGGCTAGGCCTATTCCAGGGATGTTGAAATGTAGGCATGTCGTCTTGGGGGCGGAGGAGACAGAGTCTGGGTGAGCGCGAGGATAAAAGCCGCGCGAGTCTGAGGCGTTTGAACACACCTCTGCTAACTGTGAACACATCTGCTCTTGACATCGTTAACCGTGCACTCGCTGACAGGCAAATAACCAGAGGCAGACGCGAGAAGACATTTCGCTTATCTCTCTCAATCTCCCGCCACCACTCCTCGAGCCCCACACAGCAGCATCAGCATCAGCATCCGCGTGCTACCTAGAGCTGCGCGTGTCAAACAGCTCGTTCCCGCGGCTGCTCCCCTCCGCGCTCCCGTGAAAGGGCTGAAAAGACGGGGGCTTCTCGTGGTGCGTCTATCCCGTCCACCTTTGTGTCTGTGTCCGCGATCGAGCCGTCGTCATCTCCGTGAGTCCGCAGACATGGACGTCCTGGGGAAAAGAGAGCGGAGACGTTGCCATGTCAGGAGTTTCCTGAAGAGGAATTGGCTTCTCATCGCCACCGTCGCGTCGGTCATTCTGGGTAAGAATCTTTTATTGTATCGCGAGCGCGTGAATGGAGGAATAGTCGTAGACCTCTCTCAGTCTGAACAGACACTCACCGTCAGCGGCAGATGTCAAATTGGTCCCTGTCGCTATGGTAACAGAATAGCAATAACGTACATCTGTGCCTGACATAGCCTGCTTGTGTACTTGTGTGTGAAACTGCTGGTTTCTCTGTATATGAGTGTGTGTGTGAGAGAGAGAGAGAGAGAGAGAGTGTGTGTGTGTGTGTGTGAGAGAAAGAGACACACGCTCAGACTGTCACAGCCAAACGTGACTAGACTTGAGTGGCCGGCTGGCTTCCTAACCGGTCTCAGTATTCCTGGCATGGCAGCTTGACTGGCTGCTGTGGTCTTCAGTGTTCCCTGCAGGAGTATCACGCAGCTGTCTCGCTCAGACTGCTGCTGTCCTGGGTGATGGGGGGCAGAACTGGGCTCCCAGTCATATCACCCCTGCTGGTACCAGAGAGCTCTGGGAGTGTGTGACGAGTGCAGCATATTTTACATGATGGCGTTGAGTGTGTGACGAGTGCAGCATATTTGACATGATGGCGTTGAGTGTGTGATGAGTGCAGCATATTTGACATGATGGCGTTGAGTGTGTGATGAGTGCAGCATATTTGACATGATGGCGTTCACACGCACACTATTAGTGCTGTTGCCACCATGGAGGAGAAAGAGAGAGGAAGCTGTCAATGGGATGACACACACTCCCAAAGTCAGACACACCCACTGACACACACACACACACACATGGATGCACGTTTGCAAAGACACACACTCACATACAAACACACACAAGCATGCATACACACTCACACACTGACCCCCACATACACACATGCAGGCACACACGCTTGCACAGACATACCCTGGGAATCCAGAGTTCTCAAAGAGTGCGTCGAAGTCTGGAATCAGTCAGTTAACATTGATCGTTTAGTGTTATCCAATTGCGTGCAATGAGATTTTCAAATGCGTGCTTGGTGCCGCCCCTCGAGTTGGGCCATTACGTTATTCGTGCCCCCCACACACACACACCCATGTAGCCCCCCCCCCACACTAACAACAGCCTATCTTTACAACAACATTCATGCCTAACAACAGCTTATAATCATTTGGAGAACTTTATACAGCTCTATAAAGGCTAAAGTTAGGCTACCTTTAGTTTTGTTCTAGTTTACAGTTGTGTATGGCTTTAAACAGCGTGTGAGCAGTAATCCAGTTGTAATGCTAATGTTTTGACAAGCACACCAATGTTGCCTACCTTGTCCTTGCCCGTCTGAAATTACTTCTCTAGCTTTGTTTCCTCCTACATCCTTTCTGTTTTCCATGTTTACAAAAAACATTTTATATCCATGATGTCCTTAAAGTCTTGAGTGTGCTGTCATTCTCTCTCCTGCTCAAACAAAGGTGTGCGTGCATATTGTTCTACATTAAGTTCATTCTGATAAGGTGTTTACTTAACAGAAACATTTGCAGAGTTGCAAAATTATGGTGTGTATGGCCGTACTCCTGCAGGCGCACCTCTGCACACATGCTTGCCAAGACACACACACTAACACACACACACACACACACACGAAGCATGCACACACATACACACTCATGATATATCTGATGTGCCTGCCCACCATGGGCCGTGCCTTACGGAAGCCTGTGACTGGGCCTCACCGGGCCTACTAATAATCAACTCCCAGAGCTGTAGAGCTGCTGTAGTCTGACCGTATAGAGTCGCTGTCTAGTAGTCTGAACGTATAGAGTCGCTGTAGGGGTCCAGTAGTCTGTACGTATAGAGCTGCTGTAAGAGTTTAGTGGTCAGCTGTCGGTCCATTGCTCCCAGAAATTGATTGAATTAGCATGCTTGATTACTCTTAATCAGAGTCAAATTAATCAAATGACCACACCTGGCTCCAGAGTCCTGCCTTTGCAACGCAACGCCTGAACCCTGATAATGCTGCAGAGTCCTGCCTTTGCAACGCAACTCCTGATAATGCTGCAGAGTCCTGCCTTTGCAACGCCTGGACCTGGACCCTGATAATGCTGCAGAGTCCTGCCTTTGCAACGCAACTCCTGATAATGCTGCAGAGTCCTGCCTTTGCAACGCAACGCCTGATAATGCTGCAGAGTCCTGCCTTTGCAACGCAACGCCTGAACCCTGATAACGCTGCAGGCAGGCCACACAGAGGGGTGTGTGGAGTTCAACTAGGTGCAAAGAACCAAAACACAACAGACATTCTCTTTTTAACACATATTTGTTTGGGCTTGTTAGGCCTTTAATCAGACAGGACAGTAGGGAGTGACAGGAAGCGAGGGGAAGAGAGAGAGATGGCCACTGGTATGGGGGCTGGTATGGGGACTGAGATGGGCACTGGTATGGGGGCTGGTATGGGCACTGAGATGGGGGCTGGTATGGGCACTGGTATGGGGGCTGGTATGGGCACTGGTATGGGCCCTGGTATGGGGGCTGGTATGGGGGCTGAGATGGGCCCTGGTATGGGCACTGAGATGGGCCCTGGTATGGGGGCTGGTATGGGCACTGAGATGGGCCCTGGTATGGGGGCTGGTATGGGCACTGAGATGGGCCCTGGTATGGGCACTGAGATGGGCACTGGTATGGGGGCTGGTATGGGGGCTGGTATGGGCACTGAGATGGGCCCTGGTATGGGGGCTGGTATGGGCACTGAGATGGGCCCTGGTATGGGGGCTGGTATGGGCACACCCTTTCATGCTTTAATGCCACTAGTCATGTTGTAACAATCAGACTTTTCCAAGGTGATTATTACTAATAAACACAAGTATTTATCCTCCTAATAAACACGGGTATTTTCTTGATCCTCCTCCTGGATTATGATATGTTTTGAATATGTTATGAATATGAAAACATAAGCTGACAATATAATTTAGAGTTCAAAAGTATATTTGCACACACGTTTTATTCAAACCCTTTCATTCACATACATTTAACACAAAGTCAGTCATCAATAGTCCCCAAAGTGATTCTTTTATGCGTAGTACTAACGCACCCGACAGTTGGTTATATGCCAACATGCGCAAATGCTCCTGGGTTCCCTAAAGTCACTACACACGAAAAATAATAATCCACTGAATCCACGGAAAACAACAGAAAAATCATCACAACACAGTCTTTATAATTCACAAAAAAGGAAGTAATCCACAACGAATCATCCACAAGAAAATAAAAATATGATGTGTCCACAACACAAACTCCAGCAACAAGAAAGATCAGGTTTACTGGTTTCAGACATGGCAACGAACGCATTCGGTCCTTTAACATCTGTTAAATCTGTGGTTTTTAGCTATTTCCACAACGAACGCATTCGGTCCTTTAACATCTGTTAAATCTGTGGCTTTTAGCTATTTCCACAATTAGCTTATTTTGTATGTGCTAGTCGGCAGGTATCTCAGGTATTGCTTGGCAGGTATCTCAGGTATTGCTTGGCAGGTATCTCAGGTATTGCTTGGCAGGTATCTCAGGTATTGCTCGGCAGGTATCGCAGGTATTGCTTGGCAGGTATCTCAGGTCTTGCTTGGCAGGTATCTCAGGCAGGTATCTCAGGTATTGCTCGGCAGGTATCGCAGGTATTGCTTGGCAGGTATCGCAGGTATTGCTTGGCAGGTATCTCAGGTATTGCTTGGCAGGTATCTCAGGCAGGTATCTCAGGTATTGCTCGGCAGGTATCGCAGGTATTGCTTGGCAGGTATCTCAGGTATTGCTTGGCAGGTATCTCAGGTATTGCTTGGCAGGTATCTCAGGCAGGTATCTCAGGTATTGCTCGGCAGGTATCGCAGGTATTGCTTGGCAGGTATCTCAGGCAGGTATCTCAGGTATTGCTCGGCAGGTATCGCAGGTATTGCTTGGCAGGTATCTCAGGTATTGCTTGGCAGGTATCAGGTATTGCTCGGCAGGTATCGCAGGTATTGCTCGGCAGGTATCTCAGGTGCTTGGACTCCCTGAGTCTACGTTTACGCGCCTCCTTCCTTCTCTCATGAATTTAAAGTCATTCAAAAAGTTCCCACATCAGCTGACATGTTAGACAATCAGCTGACGGTGTGTGTATCAGTAGCTGTGATGATCATACAGGTGTGTGTGTTAGTAGCTGTGATGATCATACAGGTGTGTGTATCAGTAGCTGTGATTATCATACAGGTGTGTGTATTAGTAGCTTTGATGATCATACAGGTGTGTGTACTGTATGTACCATAACAGTCCTTTATTCCTAACAGTGTGTGTCCCAGCTGTGTATGTCTGTGTGATGCTGTGTGTGTGATGCTGTGTGTGTATAGCTGTGTATAGCTGTGTATGTCTGTGTGATGCTGTGTGTGTGTATAGCTGTGTATGTCTGTGTGATGCTGTGTGTGTGTATAGCTGTGTATGTCTGTGTGATGCTGTGGGTGTATAGCTGTGTATAGCAGTGTATGTCTGTGTGATGCTGTGTGTGTGTATAGCAGTGTATGTCTGTGTGATGCTGTGTGTGTATAGCTGTGTACAGTATGTCTGTGTGATGCTGTGTGTGTGTATAGCTGTGTATGTCTGTGTGATGCTGTGTGTGTGTATAGCTGTCTATGTCTGTGTGATGCTGTGTGTGTGTATAGCAGTGTATGTCTGTGTGATGCTGTGTGTGTTTATAGCAGTGTATAGCTGTGTACAGTATGTCTGTGTGATGCTGTGTGTGTGTGTATTGCTGTGTATGTCTGTGTGATGGTGTGTGTGTATCGTAACAACACTTCAGTTCCACATGCCTCCCCCACCTGTGCTGTCCCCTGCACTCTGTACTGCTGGAAACCACACACACACACACGTACTGCTGGGAAGTCCAACAAAGTGGACACAATTCAGACTTGATTTGCCTGAGGACGACTGACCCTCATTGTAAAAAACCCCCAGAAAGCAGTAACTACTGAAATATGGGTCGCCAGTTCACCTTCCACCCTGTCATTCTACCATCACTATCTAAGAAATAATCTCAATGATGTAGGACCTTCCCGAAATCTGTAAAGTCAGCCGTAAAGTTAGGTTATGGTACCCATTACGTTTACACATTTAATCATTTAGCTGATGCTTTTATCCAAAGCGACGTACAAAAAGGGAACAATCAAGATATTGTGTGACAAGGACAAGTTAGTGTTGCAATACGTGCTACTCATAGAATTAAAAACGTTCTAGCTGAATTAAGTTGAGGGAGGGGTAGTTTAGTGGTAAAGGCTAGATGATGCATCTCAGTTGGGGGGTAGTTTAGTGGTAAAGGCTAGATGATGAAGCATGTCAGTAGGGGGGTAGTTTAGTGGTAAAGGATATATGATGAAGCATGTCCAGTTGTTAGTGTGAGGAAAGGAAATACTCTCAGAAGAGCTGGGTCTTGAGGAGTTTTAGTTAAAAAAAAAAAAACACTGGTACTAATCTTTGACCAACGGCATGCTATCCTCTCCCAGCCATAGATATTAGAAAGCTAGACATCGCATTGGGCTCCCGAACGTATGTAAATAGCATCGCCATCTTGGTGGGGGCAATCAATCACTGGAGGCCAGTGGAGAAGCATGTGACTCTGACTGGAAATCAGACAGGTGTCTCTGATTGGCTGCAAGTGTTGCCCATAGACAGTAAATGTGTTGCCCCCAGCAATATTGGGGTGCTGAGCTTGCTTTATTTTATGCGATTTCCCGCCACCCAAATTATTAAAATAGAACTCAAGCCCAATGGCCGATCTAACTTTCTAATGCCTATGCTCCCAGCCCCTTACTGGGGTTATGGAGTGTAATGGTGGACTTTGACCTTTGACCCTCACAGGGGTTATGGAGGGGAATGGTGGATGTTTTATCAAAGATGGTTGATTACAAAGATACTTCCTGACAGGCCATTTCCTGTCCCCGGAAATGTATCTTCCGGTTGAGTGGCTTTGCCATTAAGACAAATTTAAATAAAATGTTGTGCATTTTTTTTCTTCTATCATTTTTTGAAAATGTCCACAAAAAAGCCTCCTGAACGTGCAGTGTTGTTAAAATGTTTTTTTCGGAATGTTTATCGCGTGAAACTACGTCGGAATGCATGTACAGCCGACAACAACTGTTGCAGATACGGAAGGAAAACAGAAGTTGAAGGACTGTGCAGAAGAGCTGAACATTTTCAACACCTCTCTGGAGCAAGCAGTCATCCCATCACTTTTCAAAGCTGCCACCATCATACCCGTGCAGGGCCAGGTTAAGGTCATCTGGGGCCCGGGGCAGAGGCCTCCCCGAGCCCCCCATTTTTTTCAATATATATTATTATTATTATTATTATTATTATTATTATTATTATCAATATACATAAGACAGAGAGAGAGAGAGGCAATTAAATTATGACAGATAATGTAAAAATTTAATTTGCATTTCTATTGTGGAACTGTTAACCAACATACAATTGTACCAACATACAAAAAACAAGTAGGCCTAGCCTACAAACATGGGGCAATGCACAAAACAAATTAACCATGAAATATTATTGTAACGTTTTGATAGCGACACACACAGTTCTCCAATCAAAAGGTTTATTAGCTGGGAACGAGAGCAGGAATACAGACACAGAACACAATACACACGGGGCAGGTCAAGCAGACACACACTCTACACATACAGGTGAGGACGCAGCCCCCCACACAAAAAGGATCACACACGAGGGAGAACTAAAAGGGAAACATGTTACAATAAAGACGCTAACATCACACTCAAAACTAAGGAGAAATACAGACATAAACCCCAAATGTTCGCTCTCGTATCCCAGGATGCCCTGCGCGGGAGAACGCTAACATTTTGCGCCGACGTTACATTCAATGAATTACTTATACTAAGGCTTGAAAAAAACTGCCAGTGGTACCCAGGTCAGCCTAAAATGTGCAACTCCCGAACTCTGAACTCATTAAAACATTGTAGCCTAGAGTTTGGCACGCACGCACACAGCCACATCATGATGCATAGGGAGGGAAAGTGAAAACCAGCGCCCCAAGTGGTTGCGTTCCTATTGAAGAGCAGCTCCAATGTTAAGTCCCATAGACCTATTTTTAAAAAAATATTGTGAAGCCAAATCAGCCATGTTATCCACCAAAAATATTTTCAGTGTCTATACAGTAATAATATTCTAACTGTGAAAATGTCAGACCCTATTTTGCCTTACTTAAGAAAATCAAATTGCTCCTTTGTTTCATAAACTAACTACAAAAGAAGTCATGTGGACTTTACCCTTCAACGCTACTCCACGGTAGCATGGTTTGTTTATTAGCCTGGTTAGCATTGACACTTAACACTTACAGCTAGCTCTTCATGTGAGTAGAAGCACAACACCAGTTATCCTGACATAAAGGTTATCACCACACGCCCGCTATTACAAAACATGTTAAACCAGTTAAGCAAATTGCCGCATTGATCAGTTAGAGATTGCTGCCCAAACATGTGACGCCACATGCAGCTGTAGTTCCTTATCACCGTGTTACTTAATAAAACTTCAAAACAATTCAACTGATCCTAAAAATAAGGTATGACCACTTGAAGCAATAGAGGTGACCCCAGTGCCTAACATATGAAAGGCATTAAATTAAGATCCCAATGTGCACTGAGATATATTTTTCTAAAAAAAATCCCATCCACTCCGCTAAACTCTAGGAACGCAAACCACTAGATGATGGCGAGATTACTTTCCCTCCCTATTGTTAACACACAGCCCTAGCCATTTGATTCACGCTGCTAAGGCAGCCTGGAGACCATGGAGCAAATTTTCGCCTGAGATAGGGGACCAATCACAGAACAAGGGGGAAAGCAAGACAATGATGAGCTATGCACAGACGATTTGATAGACATCCGGGCACCCAATAAACGGATCTGGGCATTTTTTCAAATAACGAAAATTAATGTTTGGTTCCCAGACCACGCCTCATTGAGAAGTGGTGGCGCTTAGCCAGGCTACTAGCCAGCCGACATGTCAAATACATTGAAACACGCAGTCTAGCTTATTACACACACAGCCCAGCCACATCAAATACAAACAAGGGGGTGTTGGAGCTATGATAACGGTAACGTTGTCAGGGACACTGGGGTGGACGTGGACTTATTACTATTTTGATCCTCGTTTTGAAAAAAAGTGGACAAGGCCTGCAGGGAATGAATGCAAGATGGTAAGTGTTTGCTGACACACCCACCTAACTTTCAACGCTTTGATAATATTTGTCCCCGTTAGGTTCCTGCATTGGTCAGTTAAAAAGTAGTCTACATAGGCTAATGACATCCACATGCAATATCTTTACAACAAAAACGCCTAACAACGACCTATTTATTTGGACAACTTTGTATAGCCCTATAAAGGCTAAAGTTACCTTTAGTTTTTGTTCTAGCTCCTATAAAGGCTAAGGCTACGTTCACGCATGGCTTTTAATCAGCGGTAATGCTAGCCATTTTGACAAGCACAATAATCTTGCCTACCTTGTGCTTGCGGCTAGCCCACTTGAAATAACTCCTGTCGCTTTGCTGTCTCCATCCTTTCTGTTTTCGTTGTTTAAAAAACGTGTTATATCCATGATGAGTCTCGAGTTAATGAATTAGCTTATAACATTGTGTGCTGATAACCAGCATAGATAGTAATAGAAAACAACAAGCTAGCCGACAACTTCTGAAAAAAGTTGCAAATTTTGATTGCAACTGAATAGAGAATACATAGGCTACATGCTAATTATATCAAAATAAAACATCTTCCATCACACTGTATCCACATTTTATACATTTTCATATTTATTCATTATGTATCAAGAAGAATGGGTGTAAATAGCAGACAGAGCTGTAACACATTTCATTAAGCTCATTTCTCTCCTTGGTTCTGAAAATTCAATAGGAGTGCATGTACTGTAGGCCTACTGTAGCCAGGGCACAGACAGATAGGTCTTTTCAGTTTTCATTAGGCTACCGTCTACACAGAGATCATAGGCTATAAGGCTACATCTTATTGATTAAATTCAAAGCTAATTTTAATAGCCTAGAAATCTAGACGCACCCTAGCAGCAGCAAATATGTTATTGCCTAGTCTGGCTTGTCAGGCTATAATTTTAATATTTATCACAGTGAACTACCACCATTAGCAAGCTGGTGTCTTGCAGATTCACGTGCTGTGCATTTGGCCTTGGCGCGTAATGTAGCCTTCTGTAAACAGAGAACGACGTGTGGAGTTGGGTTAGTTAAACAACTACAGTAGCCTATGTCGTCGGCTTATGACGATTTAGAAAAGGTTTGCCTACTCTGTTTTATGAACTAGGTCTACTAACCTAAGCTACTATAACATAGTAACCTAAACAGAATATGTTATGAACGACATTTACACCACCCGCCTCACCCGCAAAGCACTAATGATTGTCAAGGACACAACCCACCCTGCACACGAACTGTTCAGCCTCCTGCCCTCTGGAAAGAGGTACAGGAGCCTCCGCTCCTGCACCACCAGACTTGCAAGTAGCTTCATCCACCAAGCAATCAGGATGCTGAACACTCTACCCACTCTCCCATCACTGACAGCCCCCCCACCCACCAGCCAGCCAGGAACCTAGGATCCTGTCTACCCTAACCCTATTGTCTATGGCTATGTCTATGTCTAAAGTATGTTTATGTCTATTTTAAAGTATGTCTATGTCTGCATGGGAAAGTAAGAAACGAAATTTCAATTCTTTGTATGACCAGTGCATGTAAAGAAATTGACAATAAAGCCGACTTGACTTCACTTGTATGCAAATAGGGTAGCAGTAGTACATAGGATGAGGGGGGGGTGAAGGTGTACACCAAGTTTATTTTGTACTCCGCTAGTTCATGTGGAACCTGCTCAAACGCCAGTCATATCGCCAGTGACACGCCCTGTGCAGGCGGGAACTGAACCAGAGCCCGCTCTGACTGAACTCCACTTTGCCCCTCATAGACATGAACTAGGACGACCCATCTTGCTACGCATTAATTATCTTTGGTTTCATCCTTTGGCTGATAGGAGGAGTGAATGAGTGAGAGGGTGCAGTGCGGGGCTTTGTTGTCAGAGTGCTCGTAAACAGGATAGGATGGAAATGTTTACTTTCTGTTAATCAGCAGTTCTGTGTGTTGTTGCCAACATATTTTTGCCCTAATGCCTTGCTGAAATGTGTGTGTGTGTGTGTGTGTGTGTGTGTGTGTGTTTATGTGTGTGTGTGTGTGTGTGTGTGTGTGTGTGTGTGCATGTGTGTGTGCATGTTTGTGTGTGTGTGTGTGTGTGTGTGTGTGTGTGTGTGTGTGTGTGTGTGTGTGTGTGTGTGTGTGCGTTTGTATGTGTGTGTGTGTGTCCTTCAGGCATCGGGCTGGGGGTGTTGGTTAGAGAGCACGCCACTCTGTCGCCCCTGCACAAGCAGTACTTTGGCTTCCCGGGAGAACTGCTGATGCGCATGCTGAAACTGGTCATCCTGCCCCTCATCATCTCCAGCATGATCACAGGTAACGCAACTCACACACAAGGTCACACATGGATACACACACACACACACATGGATACACACACAATGGATACACACACAAACACACACATACACACACACACATGGATACACGGACGCACACGCACGCACACACACACACATCTATAGAGAGACCACATTTACATCTCTCTGTGGGAAGGGCTTCATCACACACACACACATGGATACACGGACACACACATGCACACACACACACACACACACACACACTAGCACACACACACACCTGCTAGATAAGAGGCAGAATACAAGAGATCACATTGTGTGTGTATGTTGATGTGTGTTTGTGTTTAGGGGTGTTTGAAGATCTAAGCAGGAGGTCTTTATACATCACAGACCGTTGAGTTGAAGTGTGTGTGTGTGTGTGTGTGTGTTTGTGTGGCTCAAAGAGGTATTGTTGCGTAGAATAATATGAGTAACCTCTGGGCCCTATCAGTAGAGAGCAAAAAGATTCCACACACTCACATATGGGAATACATAAACACACACACACACACACCTCTGTGTCCCCCACTCTCTCTCTCTCTCTGCCACACTCTCTCTTTTCTGCCCCCCTCTCCTCCCCTCTCCCTCTCTCTCTCTCTGTGTCCACACACACTCTGGTGTTGGGAGTGCAGCTGGGGGGCTGTGTTGGGCGCTGCTCAGATGAGTGTAATTAATCAGACGGAGCGGAGCTTCCAATTAGTTCGTAATATCTCCCAAGAGAGGAGCGCAGGACGGGCTGCCGTTGCCAGCAACACCACCGAGGCATCTCACAGGATGGCCCTGCATCCCTTAGACACTCGTCCTGTGTTTGGACAGGGTGGATGGAACACATACACACACACACACACACACACACAGATGCAATGGTTTTTAACCACAGTTCATCCCATTTCTCCTGCCTTAGGGAAAACACACCCACACACACACGCACACACACACTCAGACATACAGCCACTTTTAACCTACTTCAGTCACCTGTTGTGCACAATGGTGTGTCTGAATCACAAGGAACAAACAGATGTTGCATAACAAATGGTCAGACAAACAAACACACACACACACACACACACACACACTATCTCTCTCTCACACACATACAAATGTACACATCTCTGTTTCTCTAGCATTAGCGCTCCTAGACAGTACTAACAGAGCTGCATTAGAGGTGCCAGGCAGTTCTAACTCTGCTGTCTTAGCGGTTCTAGACAGTACTAACAGACCTGCATTAGCGGTTCTAGACAGTTCTAACTCTGTCTTAGCGGTCCTAGACAGTACTAACAGAGCTGCATTAGCGGTTCTAGACAGTACTAATAGAGCTGCATTAATGGTTCTAGACCGTTATAACTCTGTTATAACAGAGCTGCATTAGCTAGCTTTACAGCACACACAGGTTTGTTAGTGATCCCATTACGTTAGCTCTATTGTACACAGTAGATGGTGCTATTGCTGAGAATAGCTAAAAGCTAAATTTGAAATAGCAATTACAGGAAACTGTGTGAACAGTTTTGGATAGACCTCCAGCCTGGATTTTAGGATTCTAGATTCAGGATTCTGTCTGTATTCATCTGGAACTTGTTAAATGATATAATGTCAAATGGAATAGCTGTGCTAGTTTATATAGAATAGCTGTGCTAGTTCATGTCTAATAGAATAGCTGTGCTAGTTCAAATAGAATAGCTGTGCTAGTTCATGTCTAATAGAATAGCTGTGCTAGTTCATGTCTAATAGAATAGCTGTGCTAGTTCAAATAGAATAGCTGTGCTAGTTCATGTCTAATAGAATAGCTGTGCTAGTTCAAATAGAATAGCTGTGCTAGTTCAAATAGAATAGCTGTGCTAGTTTAAATAGAATAGCTGTGCTAGTTCAAATAGAATAGCTGTGCTAGTTTAAATAGAATAGCTGTGCTAGTTCATGTCTAATAGAATAGCTGTGCTAGTTCAAATAGAATAGCTGTGCTAGTTCATGTCTAATAGAATGGCTGTGCTAGTTCATGTCAATAAGAATAGCTGTGCTAGTTCGTGGATAGCCTGGTTGACCTTTGACCTGTGTGTGTTGCAGGTGTGGCCGCTCTGGACTCTGAGGTGTCTGGGAAGATCGGGCTCCGTGCTGTCCTCTACTACTTCACCACTACCATCATCGCTGTGATCCTCGGTGAGAAAAACAACCACCAGACCCACCAGCAGGCACCAGTGGCATGAGGACACGCACACCAGTCTCATTTCAGTTTCAGAATCTAACGTTCCGCACATGACTGTTTTGTTGTCATGGTGACTCCAGTTCATAGAGTACAGCAGCATGCTGATGTGTGCTGATTCCACCAGTGTGAAAGATGATGTGTGCTGATTCCACCAGTGTGAAAGATGTCGGTAGAGTTAAAACTTTGTTTGTTTGTTTTTTTAATTAAAGATAGTAGTAGCACACTGCTGTGCTCTCTCATCTGGGTGAAAAACATCATCAGTAGTGCCGAAACAAACCTCAACAATCCTGGATCACCGTTACTGATGCTGTGGCGATGCATGTGTTAAAGTGCTGCTTTGATAGACTGCAGCCTCATCAGCTGTGAAGTGTGAAGTAAAGTGTTGTAATGTGTTAAGTAAAGTGTTGTAAAGTGTTGTAAAGTGCTGTAACGTGCTGTAAAGTGCTATGCAGCCTCATCAGCAAAACTCTGTCTCTGGCTCTCCTCACAGGCATTGTCCTGGTGACCACCATCAAGCCGGGGGTGTCGCAGGACACCGACCACATCGACAGGGCCGGCACTACGCCCAACGTCACCACAGTGGACACGCTGCTCGACCTCGTCAGGTGAGACTGACCCCGGCGAAAGGTCGTTTCCAAAGCGATGGTGGCTCTGTGGTGTCTGGGCTGATTTCTAATCGTTTTAATGTTTTCTGGACAGGAACATGTTCCCAGAGAACCTAGTCCAGGCCTGTTTCCAGCAGGTAAAGACGAAAAAAATATTTATTTTACAGCCGAATATACTATATATTCATATCTAGTGGTCATCTTTGGAAACACATTTATGATCAAATCTGACCGTTCAGTGTCTACTGGTTTATTAAAGAAAAATATAGAATATCACAATGTGCTTGACAAGAAACTCTGGAAATTTAGGAAATTACTGTAATTAAGTTGCATTGCATAATGAGAAAATTATTTTAACTAAGTTTTAGTTGGTTTCTTTTCATGTTGGGGTTTTCATTGTAAGAATGAAACTGTGGTGTGACTCCTCTCTTGTTAACTGTGATGTGACTCCTCTTGTTAACGGTGGTGTGACTCCTCTCTTGTTAACTGTGATGTGACTCCTCTTGTTAACGGTGGTGTGACTCCTCTCTTGTTCTCCGTTGGGTTTCTACAGTACAAGAGCCAGCGTAAAGAGCTCGCCCCTCCTAACGACCCCCCCACAGCGCCACCCACCACCATCACCTTCCCCTCCCTACCAACTATCATGGCAACAGTTGCTGAGGTAGGAAACGTCCTCAAACCTTCTGCCCACACTCAAACACGGCTGCTGTCCTCATACACGCACACACACACACACCCACGCACACACATACACGCACACACACATGCACACACACACACCCACCCACACACACACACGCCCAAGCACACACACGCTCGTTGGACTACCATCTCTTTAAATTTAAATTGTCATGAATATTAAGAAAAGTTAATAAAATGATATATGGAGTATAACTGAACAAATGACCAATAGTGGCAAAATATTGGGCAACTTGTCTGCAACCCGCCAGTGGATCGCCAGAGGACCGATGAGCAAAATGCCAGCGGACCGCCAGCTATGCCCCCAATGGACCAACAGTGGTCCGCCAGCCTCTTGCTATCTGGGTACTAACAAGCTGAACCGCACCGCATTTGAAACATGTCAAAGATAGACGCATTTGAAACATGTCAAAGACAGATGCGTTGGAAACATGTCGAAGACAGACGCATTTGAAACATGTCAAAGACAGAAGCATTTGAAACGTGTCAAGACAGACGCATTTGACAAGACAGACACATTTGGGCACTAAGCCACCCTCTTGAATTTCCCCTTGCGGATCAATAAAGTATCTATCTATCTATCTATCTATCTATCTATCTATCTATCCCTCTATCCCTCTATCTATCTATCCCTCTATCCCTCTATCTATCCCTCAGCGTGAATAGAGAACAAGTGAAGCCTGTGCTCTTTGAAGCTACAGGTGATTGACAGGTGATGTGTTCTTCAGTTGACCTCTGACTTCTGGCCTGCCGCGTTCCGTTCCAGAACCTCACCCAGGTGAACTACAAGGTGGAGCGGGGGTACACGGACGGGATCAACGTGCTGGGCCTGATCGTCTTCTGCGTGGCGTTCGGACTGGTAATTGGGAAGATGGGCGAGAGAGGGCGCATCCTGCTGGAGTTCTTCGATGCCCTCAATGAGGCCACCATGAGACTGGTTCATATTATCATGTGGTGAGAACACACACACACACACACCACACACACTCCACAGCTCCACTCTCTCTCTTTCTCTCTCTCTCTCACACACACACACACACACACACACACACACACACACACACATGCCCTCAATGAGGCCACCATGAGACTGGCTCATATTATCATGTGGTAAGAACAAACACACACACACACACACACACACATGTGCACATATGTATACGTACATATTGTGCCGAGGGAGATAGCATGTTGGCCTGTTCGGGCTAGTATCTCCATTTGGCCAGAGCCGTTTTTTGTACACTGGTTGGCACCTGCCACGTTGGTATGATTGACATTTGTATGTTTTAGTATAACAGGCTTTGTCTTATCTTTTGACTCGGAGACTAATCGAGGAAGCGACCCGAGGAGCATCTTCTGTCGGAAGGCTCAGCAGCCGCTTCTAATAACAATCACAACTGTTAGACTCTGCACAGTTTTACTGTTTGAGACTTAGCCTGTGTTCTGTTATTCATTATTGTACCATCTACAATAAATCATCATCTAATCGCTGATCCTGATCCCGCCGTCAAGCTTTATTGACCATCTTCAATACAGACATTAGAACTAAAACACAACGCAACAACCAGAGAATCCAACAATATGCTTTTGTGTACTATTATTCACTTGCTTTGCTTCTGTTTGCACATTGAATTGCCACGCTGTGTATGCAAATTTGATCAATGAAGTTGCCTTGCCTACAGATGTTGAGATCCTGTGTTCATAATTTGTGTCAGTGCAGGTAATGTCCTGAGGGATTGATTTTGCCACTGTTTGTTTCTAACACTGCTGTTGTTGTTGTGTGGATTTTTTCTGCAGCTACATGCCGGTGGGAATTCTGTTCCTCATCGCAGCTAAGATCATCGAGGTGGAAAACTGGGAAATATTCTGGAAGATGGGCCTGTATGTGGTCACAGTGCTCAGTGGGTGAGTGCCAACAGTGAAGCTAATGCTAACTCTGCACCCTCCATCTTCATTCAACTGGAATCAGTGCACGCTTAACTCTACACCTCCATCTTCATTCAACTGAATCAGTGTTGCACGCTTAACTCTGCACCTCCATCTTCATTCAACTGGATTAAGTGTTGCTAACGCTTAACTCTACACCCTACATCTTCATTCAACTGGGATTCAGTGTTGCTAACGCTAACTCTACACCCTACATCTTCATTCAACTGGGATTCAGTGTTGCTAACGCTTAACTCTGCACCCTACATCATCTTCATTCTACTGAATTCAATGTAGCTAATGCTAGCTTGTCACCCAACTTCCTCATTCAATTGATTCAGAGTAGCAGACGCTAGCTCTATGTCTCCACTCTACATCTTCATTCAACTGGATTCGATGTTGGTAATGCCACCTCTTCACCTGGGGATCTTCAGTCAGCTGGATTCAATGTGGCTAACTCTAGCTCCACACCCTACGCTAACTCTACACCCTACATCTTCATTCAACTGGATTAAGTGTTGCTAACGCTAACTCTACACCCTACATCTTCATTCTACTGAATTCAATGTAGCTAATGCTAGCTTGTCACCCAACTTCCTCATTCAATTGATTCAGAGTAGCAGACGCCAGCTCTATGTCTCCACTCTACATCTTCATTCAACTGAATCAGTGTTGCTAACGCTAACTCTGCACCCTACATCTTCATTCAACTGATTCAGTGTTGCTAACGCTAACTCTGCACCCTACATCTTCATTCAACTGGATTAAGTGTTGCTAACGCTAACTCTGCACCTCCATCTTCATTCAACTGGATTAAGTGTTGCTAACGCTAACTCTACACCCTACATCTTCATTCAACTGATTCAGTGTTGCTAACGCTAACTCTGCACCCTACATCTTCATTCAACTGGGATTCAGTGTTGCTAACGCTAACTCTGCACCTCCATCTTCATTCAACTGATTCAGTGTTGCTAACGCTAACTCTGCACCCTACATCTTCATTCAACTGAATCAGTGTTGCTAACGCTAACTCTGCACCCTACATCTTCATTCAACTGGGATTCAGTGTTGCTAACGCTAACTCTACACCCTACATCTTCATTCAACTGAATCAGTGTTGCTAACGCTAACTCTACACCCTACATCTTCATTCAACTGAATCAGTGTTGCTAACGCTAACTCTGCACCCTACATCTTCATTCAACTGGGATTCAGTGTTGCTAACGCTAACTCTACACCCTACATCTTCATTCAACTGGATTAAGTGTTGCTAACGCTAACTCTGCACCCTACATCTTCATTCAACTGGGATTCAGTGTTGCTAACGCTAACTCTGCACCCTACATCTTCATTCAACTGGGATTCAGTGTTGCTAACGCTAACTCTGCACCCTACATCTTCATTCAACTGGGATTCAGTGTTGCTAACGCTAACTCTGCACCCTACATCTTCATTCAACTGGGATTCAGTGTTGCTAACGCTAACTCTACACCCTACATCTTCATTCAACTGGGATTCAGTGTTGCTAACGCTAACTCTACACCCTACATCTTCATTCTACTGAATTCAATGTAGCTAATGCTAGCTTGTCACCCAACTTCCTCATTCAATTGATTCAGAGTAGCAGACGCCAGCTCTATGTCTCCACCACCTATATACACACACACACACACACACACACACACACACATTACATATACATACACACACACACTTACACACACACACACATTACATACACACACATACACACACACATGCACACACACATTCACAACAGATATGCCCCCACAAACAGAGTTATAAAACACAGTTTTAGGACCCTTGCTGTCAGCATGGCATGACACACTGTCCACTGTCCCTTAGGAGTGGGTGGAGACTTGGACGGCTGCATTCTCTGTTCTGTGACAGTGGAGAACTTTGCCACTTTCTAATATAAATCTGTACACTATGAACTAAACACAAACGTAGTTGGGTTGATCAGAAGTATCACTGTTTACTGAGTAAGATGTGTTTTACTCAGGTCTGTGTCTGTGTGGGTGTGTGTGTGTGTGTTAACAGGCTGGCCATACACTCACTGGTGTTTTTGCCGCTCATCTACCTTGTGATTGTGAGGAGGAACCCGTACACGTTTGCCCTGGGCATGGCTCAGGCTCTAGTCACCGCACTCATGATCGCCTCCAGGTCAGTACTGCAGCACTGACCAGTATACACACCTTATACACACACCGCACACCGCACTCATGATCGCCTCCAGGTCAGTACTGCAGCACTGACCAGTATACACACCTTATACACACACCACACCGCACTCATGATCGCCTCCAGGTCAGTACTGCAGCACTGCCCAGTATACACACCTTATACACACACCGCACACCGCACTCATGATCGCCTCCAGGTCAGTACTGCAGCACTGCCCAGTATACACACCTTATACACACTCCACACACCGCACTCATGATCGCCTCCAGCTCAGTACTGCAGCACTGACCAGTATACACACACCACACTCATGATCGCCTCCAGGTCAGTACTGCAGCACTGACCAGTATACACACACCACACACACTACCCAATACACACCTTATACACACACACCACACACTACACACACACCTCACACACTACCCAATACACACCTTATACACACCACACACACTACCCAATACACACCTTATAATAATAATAATTCACACTAATCGCGACTCATGATCGCCTCCAGGTCAGTACTGCAGCACTGCCCAGTATACACACCTTATACACACACCACACACTACCCAATACACACCTTATACACACTAATAATAATAATTAATAATTACCTAATATATTAATTTTATACACACACTACCCAATACACCTTATACACACACTACCTAATACACACCTTATAATAATAATAATTAATAATACTACCTAATATATTAATTTTATATTAATAATTAATAATAATAATTAATATTAATAATTACCTAATAATAATTTTATACACACACTAATAATAATAATTACCTAATAATAATAATTAATAATTACCTAATAATAATTTTATATTAATAATTAATAATAATAATTAATAATAATTCTCACACACTACCCAATACACACCTATACACACCACACACACTACACACACTCACACACTACCTAATATATAATTTTATACACACACTAATAATAATAATTAATAATAATAATTTTATACACACTACCTAATATATTAATTTTATAATAATAATAATTACCTAATACACACCTTATAATAATAATAATTACCTAATACACACTTTATACACACCACACACTACCTAATATATTAATTTTATAATAATAATAATTAATAATAATAATTTTATACACACACTAATAATAATAATTTTATAATAATAATAATTACCTAATATATTAATTTTATATAATAATTATTAATATTAATAATTAATAATAATTACACACACTACCTAATATAATAATTTTATAATAATAATAATTTTATACACACACTAATAATAATAATTTTATATTAATAATAATAATTACCTAATATTAATTTTATAATAATAATAATTAATAATAATAATTTTATACACACACACTACCCAATACACACCTTATAATAATAATAATTTTATAATAATAATAATTTTATACACACACCACACACACTACACACTACCTAATACACACCTTATACACACTAATAATAATAATTAATAATAATTACACACTACCTAATAATAATTTTATACACACACCACACACTACCTAATAATAATTTTATAATAATAATAATTACCCAATACACACCTTATACACACCACACACACCTCACACACTACCCAATACACACCTTATACACACCACACAATAATTACACACACTACCTAATACATAATTTTATAATAATAATAATTAATAATAATTAATAATAATTACACACTACCTAATATATAATAATTTTATATTAATAATTAATAATAATTACCTAATACACACCTTATACACACTACCCAATACACACCTTATACACACACCACACACACTACACACACTCACACACTACCCAATACACACCTTATACACACCACACACACTACCCAATACACAACTTTATACATACACACCACACACACTACACACACCTCACACACTACCCAATACACACCTTATACACACACCACACACACTACACACACCTCACACACTACCCAATACACACCACACACACTCCACACACCTCACACACTACCCAATACACACCTTATACACACACCACACACCTCACACACTACCCAATACACACCTTATACACACCACACACACACCACACACCTCACACACTACCCAATACACACCTTATACACACACTACCCAATACACACCTTATACACACACCACACACACTACACACACCTCACACACTACCCAATACACACCTTATACACACCACACACACACCACCACACACACACCTCACACACTACCCAATACACACCTTATACACACCACACACACCACACACCTCACACACTACCCAATACACACCTTATACACACCACACACCACCACACACACACTACCCAATACACACCTTATACACACACCACACACACCTCACACACCACTCGTCTTCTCCATTAATTTCTACTCCCTCTCCCCTCTCTCCCCTCTCTCCTCTCCTCCTCCCTCTCTCCCCCCCTCCTCCTCCTCCCCCCTCCTCCTCTCTCCTCTCCCTCCTCTCTCCACTCTCATCTCCCCTCTCTCCACTCCTCTCTCCCCTCTCCTCTCCCTCCTCTCTTCTCCTCTCTCCCCTCTCCCCTCCCTCTCTCCTCTCCTCCTCTCCATCTCTCCCTCCCTCCCTCTCCACAGTTCTGCCACTCTGCCCATCACGTTCCGCTGTGCGGAGGAGAACAACCGGGTGGATAAAGCATCACAGCCCCAGCTGCCCGGTGAGCCACCATCAACATGGGCCGGTGGTGGGCTCTCACGAGGCCCGTGGCCGCCATCTTCATCGCCCAGCTCAACAACATGGCACTGGACGTGGGCCAGATCGTCACCATCAGGTGTGTGTGTGTGTGTGTGTGTCTGTCAGTGTTGCGCAGGTTTGTGTGTGTGTGTGTGTGTGTGTCAGTGTTGCGCGGGTTTGTGTGTGTGTGTGTCAGTGTTGCGCGGGTTTTGTGTGTGTGTGTATGTGTGTGTGTGTGTGTGTGTGTGTCAGTGTTGCGCGGGTTTGTGTGTGTGTGTCAGTGTTGCGCGGGTTTGTGTGTGTGTGTGTGCAGTATGATACTTGTGTCCAGTGTGTGTGTGTGTGTGTGTGTCAGTGTTTGGGTTTGGTCCACACGCCTAAGCTTCGGGATATTTTAATCGACCCCGCAACTCGGACCCTTGAATATTAAGTAGGGACAAAATTATACCCGCCACCCAAGGACAGACCCGGGCCATTTACAAAATGTGTGCTTTTGGTTATAGTCTGTATGCAGACAGTAGGCCATTTCTGTTAAACAAACTAATTTATTTGTGAAACTTTATGCAGTAGAACTGCACGCTAGTAGGCATGCAGGGACATAATGTTTGCGCCAGGACAGAGAATGAGAATAAGATGCCAGTTAACTTATCAAACCACCAAGGGATTAGAACACAGGATAAGATTTGAAGGCCATGGACATGCATCTTTCTTTCCAAAACAGAAATGGTGGGAGGCAAGGTAGGCAAGAGATACATCGCTGGTCAAGCGTTAGCGTGTAAGAACTGGTTTAAAATGCTGAATGAAGCACAAAGCTTTACTAAAAAACACATACACTGTTTAAAGTCACAAACACAACAAACTAAGGTAGCTTTGGCGCATGTGTCTTGAACCCATACATACCGGTAGATATGGCTGTGTAGTCTGTGCCATAACATTTATTCCTGCAGTAGCCGCTCCGCGCACTGTAGGCTACAAGTTTAACGTGGGCAGGTGGCAAAGTATCGCATTATTTTACTGAGCGACTTATTATTTTTAGTTATTCTTGTGCCTAGTCTAAAAAGCTGGTCCAGGTCAGTTTGGCTAGGGCTGGTTTAGTGCCGCGTTTGTGACGAAGTTACTGTGTATGTTGGTGGCGTGCCGCTTTGGCTGTCATACTTTTTAAATGGCTTAGCAAGAAGTAGGCCTACATAGACCATAACTTGTACCACTGTCATCTTCTTTAGAACTTTAAGAATATTTCCCATAGCCTATATCACTTTTCCTGAAGGGGTCTTTATTATTTTAACTTCTTTACTGTATTGACTTTACTGTATTGATGCTAGCCTTCTCGTGATAATTTAAAGTAGGCCCTATTTGTAGAAAATATATATTTAATTAATTTTAACTGGACCCGCCCGCAAAATGACCGAATATCATTAAAATATTTTTTATGATCCATAACCATGAGGGCAACCCCTCATTTTCAGCGCAACACTGGTGTGTATGTGTGTGTGTGTCTGTCTGTCTGTGTGTGTGTGTCTGTCTGTCTCTGTGTGTGTGTGTCTGTGTGTCTGTCTGTGTGTGTGTGTGAGAGAGAGAGAGCGTGTGTATTTGTGTGAGAGGGAGTACTGCACAGTTTTTCAAAGAATGTTCTGTGTGTGTGTGTGTGTGTGTGTGTGTGTGTCTGTCTGTCTGTGTGTGTTTCTGTCTGCCTGTGTGTGTGTGTGTGAGAGCGAGAGAGAGAGAGAGAGAGAGAGAGAGAGAGAGAGTGTGTGTGTGTGTGTGTGTGAGAGGGGGCACTGCAGTTTTTCACAGTATGTTGTGTGTGTGTGTGTTTGCATATGCAGTATAACAGCTACAGTAGCCAGCATCGGAGCTGCAGGTGTCCCTAATGCTGGCCTGGTTACCATGGTGATTGTGTTGACTGCTGTGGGCCTGCCTGCCAGTGATGTCACCCTCATAGTTGCGGTTGATTGGCTGATGTAAGTACTGTTACAGATTGTTTTCTAGATTTGTTATGCCAGGACCTTTGTTGGACTACAGTAATGTTTCTTCCTTTCTTACTTAAATGCCAGCATTAGCCTTTAGCTGTGTTAGCCTTTAAACTGTATAGGCCAGCATTAGCCTTTAGTTGTGTTAGCCTTTAAACTGTATAGGCTTTAGCTGTGTTAGCCTTTAAACTGTATAGCCTTTAGCTGTGTTAGCCTTTAAACTGTATAGCCAGCAGCCAGACCAATGGATACCTTGTCTTAGCTGAATTACTGAAGCTAAACAGGTGTGGGCCTGGTTAGTACTTGGATGGGAGACCTCCTTGGAAAACTAGGTTGCTGCTGGAAGTGGTGTTGGTGGGTGGCCAGTAGGTGGCACTCTTCCCTCTGGCCAAAAAGATCGATCCCCAGTGGACACTGCACTGTAGGAGATGTCGTCCTTCGGATGAGGCGTTAAACCCAGGTCCTGACTCACTGTGGTCATTAAAGATCCCATGGCACTTATCATAAAAGTAGGGGGTTCCCGGTTCCGTGTCCTGGCTAAATTTCCAACCTGGCTCATTCAATCCTGGCCCCTAATGCGTCCTCCACTGTAATTGGCTCATTCCTCCCTCACTCTCTACCTCAAGCTGGTGTGTGGTGAGATGTTCTGGCGCATAATGGCTGCCGTGCATCACCCAGGTGGGTGCTACACATTAGTGGTGGTTACTAGTGAGGTCCCCCCATCCATGTGATGCGCTTTGAGCATCGAGAAAAGTGCTATATAAATGTAATGTGTTGTTGTTGTTGTTGTTATAGCCTTTAGCTGTGTTAGCCTTGAAACTGTATAGGCTTTAGCTGTGTTAGCCTTGAAACTGTATAGGCTGTAGCTGTGTTAGCCTTGAAACTGTATAGGCTGTAGCTGTGTTAGCCTTGAAACTGTATAGGCTTTAGCTGTGTTAGCCTTGAAACTGTATAGCCTTTAGCTGTGTTAGCCTTGAAACTGTATAGGCTGTAGCTGTGTTAGCCTTTAAACTGTATAGCCTTTAGCTGTGTTAGCCTTGAAACTGTATAGCCTTTAGCTGTGTTAGCCTTGAAACTGTATAGGCTGTAGCTGTGTTAGCCTTGAAACTGTATAGCCTTTAGCTGTGTTAGCCTTTAAACTGTATAGGCTTGTGTCCAGAGAAACACCCACTCATACATTATTGATTATTGATTGGTTATCGATCTGCCAGCGACCGGTTCCGCACCATGATCAACGTGCTGGGCGACGCGTATGGCGCTGGCATCGTGGAGCGGCTGTCTCGGCAGGAGCTGGAACGCGTGGACGTGACCTCGGACGTGGACGTGGTCAACCCCTTCGCCCTGGAGACCACGCTGGACGATGAGGAGTGCGAGAAGAAGTCCTACGTCAACGGCGGCTTCACGGTGGACAAAAGCGACGCCATCTCCTTCACCGAGACCTCGCAGTTCTAAAGGCCCGCGGTGCGATGGGGGGGGTGGGGGGATAGGCAGTTGTAAAGGCCTGCTGTGCGATGGCGGGGTGGGGGGGGCAGTTGTAAAGGCCTGCGGGGCGATGGCGGTGGGGGGGGGATGTGATGGAGAGTTAGAGACTAGAGAGAGGCAACCTCATTCGGGGCCGGAACAGATCCATACAAACCCAGTGCCATTACTGAGAGGGCAGCCACGTCACAGACGGGCACCTTCACGCGTACACATTAGCTGTAGCCTTCATTTGTACTCAGCAGACACTCTCACACACACACACACAGACACACATACACACACAGAAACACACACACACACACATACACACACTCTCAGACACACACACACACACACACTCTCAGACACACACACACACACACAAACACACTCACACAGACACACACACACACAGAGAAACACACACTCAGACACACACAAACACACTCACACACACACACACACACAGACACACACACACACACACACACACACACACACACACACACACACAGGGCTTCCGAGAGTCATGTTGAGGGTCACATTGCTGCTGAGAAAGTCCCTCATTCTGAATCATGTTTTTCTTTACATTTCTGTATTCATCACTGCTTCAGATTAATGTTTCATTTGTACTATAGAACAATCTAGAGTGTAAAACTGAATTGTTTTGAGTGTTCAAATTATATTTTAAAGTTGTATTTTAAAGGTTTTACCAATGTGCTTGTGTGTGTGTGAGAGAGAGTGAGAGAGATACCAGTGTGTGTGTGTGAGAGAGAGTGAGTGAGTGTAAGCCAGAAGATACTGGAAGGTGACATTTGTACAAATGCACTACTGTGTGACTATATTGCAAAAAATAGCATGTCCTTAGCAGAGATGTCAATATATATTCCCGCCAATCAAATATGCGATAAAAATAGAACCTGTTAGAAGCACTCTATTTGTTCTTTCCTTTTGAAAGCTTACACTGAAGATGTCTTGTGTTTTTCCTGAAATCTTGTCAGCTCAGTTTAGGCGGATGTTCTTGTCTGTGAGTCATCTTGTCTTTGTGCCAGATCAGTGCCAAACCTGAATGTGTCCAATAGAGAGGAGGGACTTTCTATACAACTTTTATAAAGAATTCAGAATTGCATGAAGCAATATGTGTAAAATGAAAATGAAATGAAAACTGAAATGGCCTTCATTGTGGAGACGTGAGAGAGAATCAGCCTCTGAGACGAGCTGAAGTGGAGACCTTTTATCTCAAGACAGCAACTCCAACCCATCTTTACCATCTGAGATTGTTGGGGTTTTGGGGCAACTTTAGAATGTTGGGGTTTGTTTGACATTATCTTGGCAACTTTAGAATTTTGGGGTTTGTTTGGCATTATCTTGGCAACGTTAGAATGTTGGGGTTATTCACCTTATTCAGCCCCGCCCATTTTTTTAAATTCCACGTTGTCTTTAAACTTCCGGTCGGCTAGCTACGTCTAGTTAGCTTCATTGGGATAACACGGCAGAAGAGGATAGAAGGCTAGTTAGCTTCATTGGGATAACACAGAGGATAGAGAGGGCAGAAGAGGATAGAGAGGCTAGTTAGCTTCATTGGGATAACACGGACAACAGAAGAGGATAGAGAGGCTAGTTAGCTTCATTGGGATAACACGGCAGAAGAGGATATAGAGGCTA
Source organism: Alosa alosa (assembly GCF_017589495.1). Classification (NCBI taxonomy): domain Eukaryota; kingdom Metazoa; phylum Chordata; class Actinopteri; order Clupeiformes; family Clupeidae; genus Alosa; species Alosa alosa. Next base: position 26,487,691 of record NC_063212.1, on the reverse strand, counting down.
ACTTGGGAGGAAAACAACAAATGCCATCAGGAGGTCAGACTGCAATATTGTGCAATACCAGAGAAAGCTGGGATAACCCAAGGATATTCAGCCCTACGGGAGTGGGGAGGCGATGTGGCAGTGGCTGCTGTATCGTATGGAGAAACTCGCAAATCCTTATCTGTTTGGTAACTATGGTAACTAGTTTAGAAAGTCATTACAGAACAGCCACTCCAAAGTCAGTGTTTTCCTAACTTCAGATAGGAAAGGTGTATAACAGAAATGTCTTAAGTCACAAAAATCCTAAATAAACGTTCCTAACTTTAGGATGACCCATAACATATGATGCCAGTCATCTCGATAGAGCTCTGTTAACTCAATGTGTCGCAATGGATGTACTGCTCAATCGGAAGTTCGGAGACAATGTGGGCAAAGCTAGCGCCCCCCATGTTTGCGCGCGGAATAAGGTGAATTGTCTCAGCAACTTTAGAATTTTGGGGTTTGTTGGGCACAGAGCCTTGTAGATAGATGTAATGTTATGCAGACTGCCCTGTAGTAGGTTTACCTGTAAAAATCCTCTGCATACAGTGGATAACACCAGACAGTTTTAGAAAGCGTTTTAAAAAGTTTATATACTTTTTTTTAAGTTTAAAACTATTAAGAAAAATACTTTTACTCACATCCCAAATTCCAAAAATGGAAATATTTCCCTGTCCTTGGCTATCTGATTCGAGAACGACAGCGCCTCCTCAGTACACTAAAGGGCAGCAGCACTGGAGCCAGTTACAAACTCAGATTTGGTGTCAAATCTGACCAATTTATAGTCCAAGCTGCAAATGTCGCTCCAGAAAATGTGATGAAAAAGAGACTGAATTTGTGTCTTCTAGGGTGTCCCAGAGCTTGTTGAATACATGAAAACATTTGAGAGGGCACTGGCGGGGTTACTCATGGGGGTTATATGCGTCTTGGGTTATGGGTTTTAATGCCAGAGCCGTGCTGCTGTCTTGGGGTTTACTTCTCGGTTGCGTCTCAGAGGGTAGCTGACTGCTGATGTGTGTGTTGGCTCTTGGAGAGCAGACAGGCTTGCGGTGGATGAGAATATGTGTGTGTGTGTGTGTGTGTTTTACTCTTCCGTGCTAGTGACAACAGAACTGCGGTGTGCCACAGCGGGACAAGTCCTCAGCCGGGGACCCGTCTGGCGCGAGGACTTCACTTTTATACCCGAGAGACGTTTACATGCACATACCACCCAACCCTGAGATATATATACCCTGCAGTTCAACCCATTGAGAGACGATAAATTAACACACTCAAAATGATCAACACTCACTGTGGCATGAATGTGAACAAGCCATTGTAATAGGCTGTAGGTACATCAATCAGTGAACATCGTATTGTTGTGACTTCGTGTTCAATCACACAGACTGGGAAATGCTTCAGACCCACACACAGCCCATAGTGTGTCACTGACCGCTCACAGTGTGGCGGGGCTGGGGATGGACATTGTGGCTTGTTCATGTCCAAAGCCCTGGCTATTCAATCAATCAGTACTGATATCTAATGTGCTAGTCATCACTAACAGATGATTCATTACTCAAGGCTTGACCATAAACTATATCAGAAACAAAGCACATGGTTTTATCTATCAGTGAACTGAAATATAGGCAACTTAGTCTCTGTACGAGCCTGGATGTATACCTATAAATAAAGATGTTGAACACAATTGGCACGGGAGTGGTGTGATTTCTTCTGTGTGGGTGTGTTTGTGGACAGACATGATAAACAGTTTCAGAGGGACTGCAGGAAACAACAAAAAGAACAGCAGGACAACTTCCTGTTAGTAGTGAAGACTCTCTGAACCAGCAGGACAACTTCCTGTCTGTAGTGAAGACTGAATCAGCAGGACAACTTCCTGTCAGTAGTAAAGACTCTGAACCAGCAAGACAACTTCCTGTCTGTAATGAAGACTCTGAGAATCAGCAGGACAGCTTCCTGTCAGTAGTAAAGACTCTGAACCAGCAGCACAGCACAGCTTCCTGTCAGTAGTAAAGACTCTTTGAACTAGCAGCACAGCTTCCTGTCTGTAGTGAAGACTCTCCTGAGCTACTCTCATTACCCAACCCCAAAGCCCTAATTGGGTTGGCTGACGGTTCTGCACCTTAGGAAACACAGTAGAGTTCCTCTGTTCACTGCTGGTCAGGGGTCCTAGGGAGAAGTACTCAGAACTGCCAGCAAGGCCGTTGCCATGAGATGCTGCTCGGAAAAGCTGCAAGCGACATCATTTCCTCTTAATGGTCTCCTAGACGACACACCTGAGCATTGAGGACAAAGCTGTTCAGTTGAAAAAGCCAATCGTGACCAATGATATGAACTGTTTCGGACACAGCTTATGTAGTCTTTTTATACAACACTGCGTTTCGGACACAGCTTATGTGTGTTCATATCACCGGTCATGATTGGCACTTTCATGGGATATCATAAGAGCCAATTGGAGCAGTTGAATTATTCAAAATTAAAGTAAATTTTTTAAAGTTAAATTCACTTTAGAAAATAGAAACAAAATCACTGAGTAATTGTGTTAAATAATCGTGATCTCAATATTGACCAAAATAATCATGATTATAGTTTTTGCCATAATCGTGTTGTCAAGTAGCTAAATTCACTTCTACTGTCCAGTAGCTTCTCCACACGGACGTTTTTCAGGTGGACTTGGGTCCTGTACATGTATGACATTTCATCCACACGGCTCATGTTGTGGTTTTGACCAGAGACGCTGGGTCAGAAATTTTGACACACCTGTTGAGGGTTAGGACTATAGGCATGATAGACTAGTAGATTCAGAACAGAACACATGAATTTCAAGAATACAGAGAAGAACAGTCATATCCCAGCCCAGTCATCCCACAACACAGAAGAACAGTCATATCAGAGCCCAGTCATCCCACAAACACAGCCATTCTAGAATACAGAGAAGAACAGTCATATCAGAGCACAGTCATCCCACTACACACAGCCATTTAGAATGCACCATCCATCACTGGGCTGAATATAGCTCAAGTGCTGTGGTCAGCATAAATTAAGAAAGCCTGACCTATTTCAGTTACTTTACAACGCTTCTAAGACGTTAGTATATTTTTTTTACACTATAGGGTCAGACTATAAATCTTATATGGCTGATAACCACTAACCTGTCATCCTTCCAGTTCACAAAACCCTTCTAGAACAAGTAGTCTGGCTGATAGTCTGCTGAGAGTTTATTTCCATTTAATTCTCACACAATAATTATTGTCATGAATACAATGTATCACACACACAAACAGATACAATGTACGATGCTTCAAGCAGTGCCTCTGTGACCAATGATTCCCTGGAGGTTTCTGATGAAGAGAATGAACTCCACCAACACACACACACATACAGAGCACCCTTGGTGTCATACACGCCCCCATTCCCCAGGAGAGTTTTCTATGCTGACCGGCTGGCTCGCCCAGTCAGATACACACACACACACACACACTCAGCACCAGGAGAGTTTCATGTGAAGAGCAGCAGCGCTGACTGGCTGTCTTGCCCAGACGGAGGACTACAATGGCGTTGAGTATGCTTAGACACATCTTCACACCTAGAGGGAACACACACACACACACACAGGGACATACACACGCACACACAGACAGAGACACACACACACACACACACACACAGCATGGTTAGACACATCTTCACACCTAGAGGCACACACAGAAGGCAGACAGTCACTACTGCAACTCCCTCCCTCCCTCCCCCATCCATCCATCCATATATCTATCCATCCATCCATCCATATATCTATCTATCCATCCATCCATATATCTATCCATCCATCCATATATCTATCCATCCATCCATCATATATCCATCCATCCATCCATATATCTATCCATCCATCCATCCATATATCCATCCATCCATCCATATATCTATCCATCCATCCATCCATATATCCATCCATCCATCCATATATCTATCCATCCATCCATCCATATATCCATCCATCCATCCATATATCTATCCATCCATCCATATATCTATCTATCCATATATCCATCCATCCATATATCTATCCATCCATCCATATATCTATCATCCATCCATCCATATATCTATCCATCCATCCATATATCTATCTATCCATCCATCCATATATCTATCTATCCATCCATCCATATATCTATCTATCCATCCATCCATATATCTATCCATCCATCCATATATCTATCTATCCATCCATCCATATATCTATCCATCCATCCATCCATATATCTATCCATCCATCCATATATCTATCCATCCATCCATATATCTATCTATCCATCCATATATCTATCTATCCATCCATCTATATATCTATACATTCATCCATATATCTATTAGTATCTCAGTGTGTAGTATATGCTGTATGTGTATTGTACATAACAATGTGAATTGACATGCAAAAGTCAGTCATAGAGATCCAACAGGTTATCGGGTTGTAAATGCTAAAAGGGCAAATCCATCATGACTGATGTGATGTTACAACAGCAGTCTTTGTATGTATTATAAAGTTCCAAGTTGTATGACTTGTATACTTTAGCCTATTGATGGTCTTGCCTTACAGCTACAGCGGATAACCTGACAAAGTGGTTACGTCAGTGTTAGCTCACCTCTGTGTTGGGGTGGATAACATGACAGACTAGCGTTAGCTCACCTCTGTGTTGGGGCGAATAACATGACAGACTGGTTAGTATAAGTACATATACTTTTTTGATCCCGTGAGGGAAATTTGGTCTCTGCATTTAACCCAATCGGTGAATTAGTGAAACACAAACAGCACACAGTGTACACACAGTGAAGTGAAGCACACACTAATCCCGGCGCAGTGAGCTGCCTGCTACAACGGCGGCGCTCGGGGAGCAGTGAGGGGTTAGGTGCCTTGCTCAAGGGCACTTCAGCCGCGGCCCACTGATCGGGGCTCGAACCAGCAACCCTCCGGTTACAAGTCCAGAGTAACCAGTGGGCCACGGCTGCCCACTAAACCGTTAGCGTTAGCTCACCTATATGTTGTGGCGGATAACATGACAGTTAGCGTTAGCTCACCTCTGTGTTGGGCCTGTGTTGATCTGCTCTACCCCCACTGTGGGGAGAGATGGACCTCCTGCACAACACCTCATCCACCTCTGAGTCCGTAGCACCCTATAGTACACACACACACACACACACACACACCAACGCATTTTGTAAAAAAACACAAAAATCTGACAGGAAGTAGAACTGGGACTGGAACTATTAGTTTTAGAAAGGCCCATTAATTAGCACTCCCAGCTGCCTCCTTCTTCTTGTTGGCTGTAAAATACTGTATTCACAACAGCAAATTATTTGGGTAAAATCATTATTTTTGGTTTCAATATTGCTTGCATTTTTACTGTGTATTTCAACTTCTCTCTGAAGATTAATTTCACTCTTGTATGTAAATATACATGGAAGCCCATGAAAGCCAGAAGAGCTTTAGGTTTTGATCAACAGTGAAATGATGTATCCAAAATGTCATATTATGACAAAAGTGATTATAATGTGAAGTGAATGTTTGCTTTACTGTAAAGATGTGTTTATGACATTTTAAATGTTGTGCGTCATTTTGCTGGAGATTTGAGGCATTTTGCATCTTGTGTGAGCAATTGTGGGTGTTGTGTGTAGAGTTTTGAAAAACAAAGAAAGACAGAGGGCTGGATGTACAGAGAAAGCGCTAATACCGAGTTTCTCTGTGTGCAGAAGGCAAACGCTGTGCTGGGAATTTACGAAACTGTCACTTCATTACGTAAACAGCGCTCATCACCATCCGTCTCCGCCCCCTGTACTGTGTGTGTGTGTGTGTGACCCACGTTGGCCAGTCTGTGCATGGCTTGTGGAGAGGTGAGGTGTGTGTGTGTGTGTGTGTGTGTGTGTGTGACTCACGTTGGCCAGTCTGTGCATGGCTTGTGGGAGAGGTGTGGGTGTGTGTGTGTGTGTGTGTGTGCATGGTGTGTGACTGTGTGTGTGTTGGCGCTTGGCCAGTCTGTGCATGGCTTGTGGAGAGGTGAGGTGAGGTGTGTGTGTGTGTGTGTGTGTGTGTGTGTGTGCTGTGAGATGGCTTGTGGAGAGGTGAGGTGTGTGTGTGTGTGTGTGTGTGTGTGTGTGTGTCGGTCTGTGCATGGCTTGTGGAGAGGTGAGGTGTGTGTGTGTGTGTGTGTGTGTGTGTGTGAGACTCACGTTGGCCAGTCTGTGCATGGCTTGTGGAGAGGTGAGGTGTGTGTGTGTGTGTGTGTGTGTGTGTGTGTGAGACTCACGTTGGCCAGTCTGTGCATGGCTTGTGGAGAGGTGAGGTGTGTGTGTGTGTGTGTGTGTGTGAGACTCACGTTGGCCAGTCTGTGCATGGCTTGTGGAGAGGTGAGTGTGTGTGTGTGTGTGTGTGTGTGTGTGTGTGTGTGACTTGAGACTTGAGACTCACGTTGGCCAGTCTGTGCATGGCTTTTGGAGAGGTGAGGTGTGTGTGTGTGTGTGTGTGTGTGTGTGTGTGACTCCACGCTGGGCCAGTCTGTGCATGGCTTTTGGAGAGGTGAGGGTGTGTGTGTGTGTGTGTGTGTGTGTGTGAGACTTGAGACTCCACGGTGGGCCAGTCTGTGCATGGCTTCCACGTTAGCCAGTCTAATGCATGGAGAGGTGAGGTGTGTGTGTGTGTGTGTGTGTGTGTGTGTGTGTGTGTGTGTTGAGACTCCACGCTTGGCCAGTCTGGGTGCATGGCTTTGGAGAGGTGAGGTGTGTGTGTGTGTGTGTGTGTGTGTGTGAGACTTGAGACTCACGTTGGCCAGTCTGTGCATGGCTTTTGGAGAGGTGAGGTGTGTGTGTGTGTGTGTGTGTGTGTGTGAGACTCACGTTGGCCAGTCTGTGCATGGCTTTTGGAGAGGTGAGGTGTGTGTGTGTGTGTGTGAGAGACTCACGTTGGCCAGTCTGTGCATGGCTTTTGGAGAGGTGAGGTGTGTGTGTGTGTGTGTGTGTGTGTGAGACTCACGTTGGCCAGTCTGTGCATGGCTTGTGGAGAGGTGAGGTGGACTTGAGACTCACGTTGGCCAGTCTGGACTTTGGAGAGGTGCCCTCCCACATGGTGAGTGTGTGTGTGTGTGTGTTTCTCCCGCTGGGCTGTCTGAGCATGGCTTGTGAGGGGAGGGAACCACAGGCCAATCGAACATGAGGGGGGGGGGGAACCACAGGAACCACACACGGAACATCACCTGAGGGGAGGGAACCTATTTTGTAATTTCTGTTGAATTCTAAACTCCACACCCTAACCACCAAACCTTGCACAAAGTCAGTAGAACATTAGAATGTCTTGCAAACGCACAAAACCAGTAGAACATTAGAATTTTGTAAACGCACAAAACCAGTAGAACATTAGAATGTCTTGCAAACGCACAAAACCAGTAGAACATTAGAATTTCTTGCAAACGCACAAAACCAGTAGAACATTAGAATGTCTTGCAATTTCTTGCAAAACTCTTCAAAGTCTTTTAGAAATTGTGTGTTTTTGTTTAGTTTTCTTTTCCAAAATGGCTCTCACAGGCATCATGTCAATAAGCAAGTAAAGCAGTTTAGCTTTGGCAAATGGATTGGCTAATATTGGGAAATAAACAAAATGGGGAACCACCTGTATCCCTAATGGCTGTAAACACATCTACGACTCTCACACATTTACCACACACACAGACACACACACACCTAATGAGGCCGACTCTCACACATTTACCAAACACACAAACACACACACACACACACACACACACCTAATGAGGCCGACTCTCACACATTTCCCAAACACACACACACACACCTAATGAGGCCGACTTTCACACATTTACCAAACACACACACACACACACACCTAATGTGATCAATGCCTCGCTAACCTCCGGCACATTTCCAACAGCTGCTCAAAATGGCCCGGTAACACCGCTATTAAAGAAAACTCTCAACCCTGCTCAAGTCGAGAACTAGCCCTGTCTTACTCCTGCCTTTCCTATCCAAAGACATTGAACGAGCAGTCTCCAAACAGGTCTCTGACTTACTTCACAGAACAACCTTCTGGATCCAAATCAGTCTGGGTTCAAAGCCGCCACTCTCACCTAAACGGCTCTGCTGTCTGTAACAGAAGCCTTAAAAGAAGCCAGGGCTTAATCGGGCGGTCATCAGTACTCATTCTGCTTTTGACTTATCGGCTGCCTTTGACACGGTTAATCACTGCATCCTTCTCTCTACTACTCTCTAACATGGGAATCTCCCGGTTCTGCTCTCTTCCTGGTTTGAATCCTACCTCACAGGACGCTGTTTAGCGATCATGGCTTGGTCAGCTATCTGCACCTCACCATCTCACCACAGAGGTCCCCCAGGGCTCAGTGCAAGGCCCCCTCCTCTTTGCTATCTACACCACCTCCTCAGGGACAGATTATCCATCACATGGCTTCTCATACCACTGCTATGTAGACAACAGCTCTATCTGTCCTTTCCACCTGATGACCACTTGGTTTCAGCACGGATCTCGGACTGCCTCTCAGACATAGCTACATGGATGAAAGGCACACCCACTCCAGCTGAACCTCTCAAAGACTGAACTGCTGGTCCTCCCAGCTAAACCTACCATACACCACAACAACTTCAACATCAATTTGACTCCTGTCTGTTTCACCTACCAGGACTGAAAGAAATCTAGTAGTTGTTCTTGACAACCAACTAACCTTTCAGATCATGTTGCCTCAGTCGCTCGGTCATGCCGTTTTAAGACTTCTACAACATAATGGAAAATCAGAACTTACTTGACTCAAGACGGCTACTCAACTTCTGGTTCAGGCAATAGTCATATCACTAATTTCGACTGCAACAGCCCTCTGACAGGTCTCCCAGCCTGCGCAGTGAAACCCCTTCAGATGATCCAGAACGTGGCGGCGCTCCTGGTCTACAACCAACCCAAAAGGGCACATGTTGCCCACACACACACACACACACACACACACACAACCCAAAAGGGCACATGTTACCCACACACACACACACACACACACACACAACCCAAAAGGGCACATGTTACCCACACACACACACACAACCCAAAAGGGCACATGTTACCCACACACACACACACACACACACACACACACACACACACACAACCCAAAAGGGCACATGTTACCCACACACACACACACACACACAACCCAAAAGGGCACATGTTACCCACACACACACACACACACACACACACACACAACCCAAAAGGGCACATGTTACCCACACACACAACCCAAAAGGGCACATGTTACCCACACACACACACACACACAACCCAAAAGGGCACATGTTACCCACACACACACACACACACACACAACCCAAAAGGGCACATGTTACCCACACACACACACACACACAACCCAAAAGGGCACATGTTACCCACACACACACACACACACACACACAACCCAAAAGGGCACATGTTACCCACACACACATAATACGCATAACACACACACACACACACATTAGGGGGGCACATGTGCCCTCATTTCCTCATCCAGCTACACTGGCTACCTATGGCTGCCCGCATCAAATTCAAGGCTCTTAACGCTTTGCCTACAAAGTAATCTCGGTTCTGCTCCCACCTACTTGAATGCCCTCTCATACAGACTTTACACTACCTCCAGACAAGGCTCCTCAGATCTAACGGCTTCTAGCTCTACCATCGGTACCAGGCCAATCCAAACTTTCTCATCTGTTGTTCCTCGTTGGTGGAACACACTGCCAGTTCCTACAAGGGTGGGGACATCCCTCTCCATTTTCAAAAATCTCCTGAAGACCCAGCTCTTTAGAGAACATCTCCTCTCATACTGTAGCACCACTCACAACAAGTCTTGCTGATCTAGCACTTTACCACCCGCCTTGAACTGACACTCAACTGTTTAAAACAGCACTCACTGATGCACTTATTAGTACTGTACTCTACCATTTTTTAAATTGTCTATAATTGTTGAGAGAATTACACAAGCGTAACTGTTACCATGTTCTTAGTCGCTTTGGTTAAAATGCGGTCAGCCAAATGAACAATGTGACCCCAATGAGGGACCAGATACCAAACACACATTTCCCAAAACACACACACACACACCTAATGTACCGACTCTCACACATTTCCAAACACACACACACACCTAATGAGGCCGAATTTCTCACATTTGCCAAACACACGTTTTCCCAAACACACACACACACACCTAATGAGGCCGCACGTTTGCCATTTACCAAAACACACGCCTGATGGGATGGTCTCACGTTTATAGACGCGTTTCCCAGGCCGCACGCACGCCCTGGTGGGACCGGAATCTCACGTTTACCAGGCCGCACGTTTCCCCAGACGCGCGCACGTCTGTCGGGTGCGTCATCACGCATGGTTGCCAGACGCAAGACGCGCATCGCACGCCCTGGTGGGGACTCTCCGCGTTCCCAGGCGCACCTGATGGACGTTTACGGCAGACGCACGCGCATGATGGGACCGGACTCTCGCATTTGCAAATACGCACGCACGCTGACCAGGTGGACTCTCCGCGTTTCCCAGAGCGCACAAACACACTATTAACACACACAAACCTAATGAGACCGACTCCCACACATTTCCCAAACACACACACACACACACACACACACACACACACACACCTAATGAGGCTGACTCTCACACATTTCCCAAACACACACACACACCTAATGAGGCCGACTTCACACATTTCCCAAACACACACACACACACCCAATGAGGAGGACTCTCACACATTTACCAAACACTCACACACACACACACCTAATGAGGCAAACTCTCACACATTTCCCAAACACACACACACACACTCACCACACACACTCAGCGAACTCTCACACATTTCCCAAACACACACACACACACACTCACCACACACACACACACACACACACACCTAATGAGGCCGACTCACACATTTCCCAAACACACACACACACACACACACACACACACACACACCCCAATGAGCCGACTCTCACACACATTTCAAACACACACCTGTTGAGGGTCTCCTCCTGTGTATGCACGCCAAGACTGTTGGGTGGGGACCCGTCCGTCCCTGATTGCCGAGGTCCTCTCAGTGCTATTCATCAAGCAGATCCTCCGTGATCCCGATTGGCTGAGGTCTTCATCAAGAACCCGCAGAAAGGACATAGGGCTACTCAGAGGCCTGTGTGTGTGATCGCTCAGGAGTGGTGGTGGGTGTGTGTGTGTGACTGTCTGTGTGTGTAGGAGTGTGTGTGTGTGTGTGTATGTGTATAGGTGTGTGGTGTGTGTGTGTGTGTGTGAGTGTGTAAGGTGTGTGTGTGTGTGTGTGTGTGTGGTCACGTAAGCTGTGTGTGTTCCTACCCAGCCACTGGATCTGCTTCTTCTTTTACCTCCTGAGGTCTGTCGCCCTGACAAACAGAGACACACACTCCTACACACACAACACACACACACACACAAACAAACAGAGACACACACTCCTACACATTAACAACACACACACACACACAAACAGAGACACACACTCCTACACATTAACACACACACACACACACAAACAGAGACACACACTCCTACACTTAACACACACACACAAACAAACAGAGACACACACTCACACACATTAACACACACACACACAAACAAACAGAGACATACACCCACATTAACACACACACACACAAACAAACAGAGACACACACTCCTACACATTAACACACACACACACACACACACACACAAACAAACAGAGACACATCTTACAAATGAAGACATACACACACACACAAACAAACAGAGACACACTCCACACAACACACACACACACACACAAATAAACAAATAGACATACATACCCACACACATTAACACACATTATTATACGTTTTTCACAATGCTAGTAGAACGCCCATTGACTTGAATGGATTTCAAAGTTCTAGCGGTAATAAATTCATGTAATTACCATGTAAACATATAATTACCGTTGTCAATAGCAATGGGTTTTGAAGCTTCTGATACGCTTCATATCACCACGCAAGGACTGGAAATCATTCAAAAGTGAAAGCAGACGTGTTGATCCATGTTCAAAGAATGTTTGATTCAAGTTCGTGTTGCGAACTATTTGTTTCTCAGCAAATGCCACGTATGAATTGCAATAAAGAAGAAGTTATGGTACAAAGTCAAGGCAATGTGGGAGTTTATTATTTTGTTTTGCGTAGTCGATATTGCTGGATATCGTAGGACTGAATATGGAAAATAGTCCCTTCCGCCCCGCCTGTCGGGACTTATTTCCAAGAATGACCGGCGTCATACATTATCCCCTTACTGCACACACCACACACACACACACACACACACAACAGAGACACACACTCCTACACATTAACACACACACAAACAAACAAACAGAGACACACACACACTCCTACACATTAACACACATTAACATACATAAACACACACACACACACAACAGAGACACACACACTCCTACACATTAACACACATTAACACACACAAACAGACACACACACTCCTACGCATTAAAACACATTAACACACATTAACACACACACCACACACTCACACACACACACACAAACAAACAGAGATACACACTCCTACACATTAACACACATCAACACACACACACACTCCTACACATTAACACACACACACACAGACACACAAACAGAGACACACAGTCCTACACATTAACACACACAAACATAGACACACAGTCCTACACATTAACACAGACACAAACAGGTAGCTCAGGTAAGTTAGCCTACATCTTACACACTAACACACTCAGTCAGGGGAGTGTGGTCTGTCAGTAGGGGAGAGGGATGCACACCTGTGTGTGTGTGTGTGTGTATGTGTGTGTGTGTGTGTGTGTGTCATCATGTATGTTTTGATCGGCGGTTATGTATAAAGCTGCATTCACAAAGGAACTCTCTGATATTAACATTCAGGTCTAAGGGTCAACTCTGTCCCTGCTTTCTTGAACTACTATTTGGCATAGTTTGTCTGAGCTGCAAAGTTATTTGAATCTAAGAAAACTTGCTCATCTGTGTTGTTAAGGGAACGTTAACTTACTTGGCAGCCACACATGGTCATGGCATTAGTTGGGCCTAACTAAGATTAAGATGGGGGACGCTTATTCAAAATATCATTCCAGTGCTGCTAATTATTGTGTGTCAGCTAATCAAATATACCACAGAATAATTAGGGTATGAATGTGTCTAAAAATATAGGTTGCTATATTATGTGTTGTATGTTGCAACTAAAGATCAGGGCCAGATGTACGCATTTAAACGTATACATTTCTAAAGGCCATGGACACACCGCAGATTGCGAACGCTGTTAGACCCAAGCTCGCTCTCAATAGCGACTTGTTGTCTTTGAAAGTCTCTTATTGACGCATTGAACTGCAATTGATTAACACCTTTTACAAGGCGGAGTATTTAGCGCAGAATAGACGTAGCGCTTTCAGGAGCAGTCTTTGTACATACTATGAATACATAATTAGGCGCTTACTTCCCTCCCATCTTTTGCTAATTAAACTCCCACCTCCCTGGATCCTCCCATGAATGCCTATGCATGACATGACACAAACGCACCTGCCACTTTCAGCTCCCCGCGACAGGCAGTTATATTAAATCATGCGCCTGTTTGTACCTCGCAATGATTTTACACGACATTGAAGTAAACAAATACGCTTGAAGTGGGCTTAAAAGCGTAGTACATCTGGCCCTGAAACCGCTTTTGTCTTTGTCTACTGGCAGTATGGAAAACACTAATACACTTAACCATAGGACAGATCTTCTGACTTAGCTGTCAGAATGGTTGTTATCTGAGCTATCTCTGCACTGACGAAGGTCAGTGAAGGAAGAGAGGGAGAAGAGAAGAGAATTCATGAAGGTAAAGATATTTTACTCCCCACGCTCAAATTCAATTTGAAGTGGTGTTGCTTGTCGAGTCTTAAATTCTCTTTTTAAAATGACATTTTGATGTTGATAGCATACCCGTTGTCGAATTCAGTCAAGAGTTACTTTCTCAAGAGTGGCAACACATTTTGTTTTTGTTGTTTGGTCACATGCTTAATTATTTTATTTTTGTTTGTTTTCCTGTCAATGCTAAAAGAGACATGTAATGCCCTTTGTTTGATATCCTTGTTAGATTTGCCAGTTTTGGAAAATTATGTGCCATTGAATTACGCATTATCATTGAATAATTTCTACAGTCCTAAGTGTTTGTTTTTCCTCTTGAACAAAATGGAGGGGGGTGATCTCTCAGTCCTGGTTCTGGGATGGGCCCTCTGAAACACCCTCCGTAAGGGAGCTGGAACACTGCAGCAAAACGAGTAAACCAAGGACGCCCTAGAAAAAGATATACCTCCTTGTGAGAAGCCTGAGATTCTAATATATGAGAGATCTGTTCTGGGTGCTAGTCGCTAGGACAACCCCTGCTCACAACAACAAGATTTGGTTTACATTTTCCATTTGTAAAGTTTAATAGCAAAACCCCATAGAAAGTATGACCATTTTGCTTTAATACAGGCTAATTGTTTCTCCAAGCTTCCTGTTCCCCTCATTCTAATAGAACCTGACCCAAGTTATCCTGTTCCACGTAGGGTCGCGAACACTGGAAGCCTTGTGGAAGCTTATGTTCTTGTTTCCAAGGTAGACACAGATGTGTTCTTTAATTTTGATTGGCTAGGTGTAGGCTGGCCTTGGAGTCCTGCCAGGTCCTGCTTTTGAGTGAGGACACCATACACTATGGTGAGCGACTGGCTTGAATGGCAACAGTGGTAGACATACAGCACAGGTTCTGAGGGCAGAGAAGGTTCTGGATAAAAGGAACCTTGGTTTCATGCATTAAGCATTACCCCAATAACTTCATGTTTGGCAGTGACAACACTGGACGGTGAGTCGAAGCATTACCGGGTTAAATTCATAATTTGGGGCCAGTTTAGCAAAGTTGTAATTTTACAAACAGCAGTGAATTTTATCAAATTGTTGATGCTATGACGCGACTTAGCTCTTAATAGGACAGTGTTGGGTAGGCGACAACATTTTAATCTGTTGGGATAATCTGCCTTGCTGCAGATCATAAGGGGAGTCTGATTAAAGAGAGAAGTCTGATAACATAAGACAGCTAGCTCTTGCAGTGCTATCAAGTTATGATTAAAGATGTTTTTTTCCCTTTAATGAAGATGAGAGGTTGTTGATGTTGACTTCACTACACTGAACTTCAATATTGAACTATTAGGGTTCATATGTTTATTGACAACACACCCACTGCAGTTGTTATATTGTTTCTTGTTTTTTCTCATCATTGACATGGAAAAGTAGTTCGCTAACCATTTTACAGCTATGCAAAACCCGTATCAAGATGGTAATGTGGTATGATGACATACCTACTAGACCATATTGTTTACAATTATTTTGGATACAGCAATGCAATGCAATAAATAAAATACAAGTTTCATTTGTTTCAGGTGTTCAGAATATGTTAAGAATGCTCTAACTGCCCTTTAAAAACATGCCTTATGCCTGCTTTAAAACAATGTGAAAAAGGTTAAGCTAAGCTTTGCTTAAAGGATAAACATGGATTTAAGTGAGGCACACAAAAGGAGTATTCATGAAGATCAAGGATCACGA